>NW_022602542.1:0-34561 GCF_008692095.1 Etheostoma spectabile | reverse complement strand
GCATTGGCATGTGTGATCCAATATTATTCTCCCAACCTGGAGAGGATGTGACTTTCCCCCCATGCCTTATCTATTCATGGGCATGTCGGAGAATTAAACATGGAGATGGGCTGATCTTTTGACAGGATAATGGGTGTTTGCTTTTTTCTGGCATAGCCGCCCTGGACAGCCTTCCACTGACTCTCAGCCGTCCATCTCCTCAAACAGGGTTGAGCTTGTAGTAGGACTACTCTTTTTCGCAGATTTCCAGACAACAAAGCGCAAATCTCATCATATTTCTTTTCTTTTGGCAGAACTGTATGATAGCACTTTCTGCCATTCACAGGTAGTCAGTTGACAATTTTTTTCCATTAAGCCTCTGGCTTTCGACATGTCCGATCCACGAATTGGGATCCAGAGGAGTATGCAACTGAAGTTTCTTTCTTTTTTGACCTCAATTCCAGTAGAGCCTTCTTGATTTTCAGTATCCATGATACAGCAGTTTCAGTCTCTTCCAATCAGAGTAATACATGATCAGCTGGCTGGTTGCACTGTTCTGTAATCTTATTGCATTTGCAGAGATCTGTTTCTTGACCTCTAGATCACTTCATCAATAGTGGGCTCCACCTTGCGTGCATCCATGTTCCTTTCCTTGCCACAATAATTCTGGACCTGACAACCATGTTTTGACAACATGTCATTTGATTTATAACACCTGTTCACTCGGGACATCAAAGCCCTTTAAGGTCAATCAACCACTTGATCCCATTGTTGTCTTAGGAATTGGGAATTTTTTCATCCCAGCCACAGTTCATTTGCACAATTTTGTAAAATGTGCTTGGCTTGAAGAGTAACTGATGCAAGGTACCCCAAGGGATCATACATTGAGCTAACAACAGATAAAATCCCTTGTTGAGTTTGTATCCTTTCTTTGCAGTCCATGCTGAGTCGAAGGTGTCACTTTCCATACACCATTGGAGCGCCAAGCTCTTTTCATTGGGAGTTTGTCCTTGTCCATATTGAGCTCACTCACTTTTTTAGAGTGGTCCTTCTCTGGAATTGTTTGCAGGACTTTGGTGATTGTTGCTGATCCATTGTGTAAGATGAACGCCTCCCTTCTGGCAAAGGTCATCAAGATCTTTACGTATTTGTATGCTTTTTCCACAGATGGTGAGCTTTTCGTCCACGCAGAAATTTCTATGAACAATGTCAACTATTTATCTAGAAAGCTGCCTTGATGGTCATCAGCAGTCCTCCTCAAAGCGTAGCATGCACAGCTGGGAGATGACACTGCTCTAAATAGATGTACAGTCATTCTGTGTTCTGTAACTTCGGTGGTCAGATCTCCATTGGGCCACCATAGGAATCGCAGAAAGTCCTTGTCTTTCTCTGCTACCTTGATGGAGAGGCACTAGAAGAGGTGGACACATATACATATCGGGAAGTGTTGTCGGAAATGATAGAGTAGTGACAAAGACAAACAAGCACAAATAGGGAGGAAGGCAAGAACAGTCTTTCTAATACTGAGCCAATATGGAATGCAAAATTCATCTCCACACAATACAAAACTCTGCATCTTCAACTCCAATGTTAAATCAGTTTTATTCAATGGGCAGAAACTTGGAGAACTACAACAGCTTAATCAAACAAGCTCCAAATATTCATTAACAGATGCTATGACACATCATGGACATTTACTGGCCTAACACTATTACAATGAAGAGTTCTGGCAAACCACACAATGAACAAATGGAAACTCTAATCAAATGCAGAAATGGGGCTGGATCGGGCACACCTTAATAAAACCACCTCCAACACAACCACACAGGCCTTAACCCGGAACTCACAAGGAAAAAGAAAGCCAGGAAGACAAAGAAAAAGCTGGAAAAGGTCTGTGGAGGCAGAACTCAAGAAAGCTACCTAACATCTTGAAAGGAAGCAGGGAAAATCGCCCACCGAACCAGCTGGAAGAAGTTCATGAATGACCTGCTCCCCAAAGAGAAAAAAGGTTTAATGAATGATGAAATTACTTCCCCACTGTTGGTCTTTTCATTTTATTAATTATTAAGTTTGCTGACATCTGGCATATTTTCAAATGATTTTAACAACGCTATTATTCAATACCTACTCAAAAAAACAAATCACTTTTTACTCAGCAATTACCGTCCAATTTCTAAATCATCATTTTTATCTAAGTTGCCGGAGAAAGTACTTTCAACTCAACTTATCTTTTTTATGAACAGCAATAGTCCTTTTAGCATATTTCAGTCAGGTTTCAGAGACGTCTTGACACAGAAACAGCCCTTGTAAAAGTTTCTAATGACTTGTTTTTATCAGCTCACACAGGTAACTACTCAGTCTTAGTGCTTTTAGATTTGAGTGCTGTCTGCTAGAAATCTCGCCGTAGTTTTTTTTAAGCTGATCTTGTTATGATGCTCAAGTAAAGATTGTTGGTCAGTCATGCTTCTTCAAGCTTAAAAAGATCTAAAAATTCAGTGGATCCGCTCTTCTGGTTGTTTGACCAATGACTGCTGAAAGACTCGTTCACATTCATTTCCTCCCGACTGAACTACTGCATCTCACTTCTCTTTGGCATCATCTCTACCAACATCAACCAACTCCAACTGGTCCAGAACACAGCCGCCGCCTCCTCAACTGCTCCAAATCCTGGCATCACATCACTCAGTCAAAAAAACAACTCCATGGGCCCCCCCCATCTCCCACCGGCTCACCTACAGAATCCTGGTCCGCACATACAAAGCCCTCCACCGTCTGACCCCCTCATACCTCACTGACCTCACGGTCCCTCAGATCCACCTAGCCAAGTCCAACTCCACAGTTTCTGGAACAGAGCCTTCTCCCGGGCAGCTTCCAGGCTCTGGATTTCCCTCCCCCAAGACATCTGCGACTCTGAGTCCCTCACCATCGTCCAGTCCCGCCTCAAGACCCATCTCTTCACCTCTGCCTATCTATAGCCCCACGACCCCCTCCCTTCTCATCTGTGTCTGAATTTTGTTTTGTTTTATTTCCTGTTCATTGTTTTTATTATCTTCATTCCCTGTAAAGAAGCTTTCAGTACGTGAAAAGCGCTATATAAATTTAATTTATTATTATTGTTATCACATTGAAGACTCTCTGTTGCTTATCCAGTCATCTATAGCTAGTTTTTGGGAAGTTGTGGATACACTGGGACAAAGAGTTACATCTGTGGAGATCACGGCAGGCGAGAACTTTGAAGCCCTCTCTAAAGTGACACTGCTACTGCAACACTGATAGACCGCAATAATGACTTGGAGAAGATTAAGATTAATGTATCCTTTATTAATCCCACAAGGGGAAGTTACAATTTACAATCTGTTGTTATTACACACAGGCCTGAATTACACACACATGCTCAGTACCTATACATGTATTAAATGGAGAGATGTCAGAGTGAGGGGGCTGCCCATGGAAAGCGCCCCGAGCAGTTGGGGGTTTTGTGGCTTGCTCAAGAGCACCTTGCCAGTGGTTACTGCCACCCCACTACATTTATAACTTTATTGTGTGGCTATGACTGTGGGGGTTCAACGATTAGGTTTGCATCACGGAACATTAAAGGGCTCAAAGGTCCAGTAAGAAGATCTAAAACATTTTCTCACCTTAAGAATTTAAAAACTCTTATATTTCTTCAAGAAACTCACCTGCGTAAATCTGACCAACTAGGTTTAAAGAAACAGTGGGCGGGACAAATCTTTCACTCTAGCTTTAATTCTAAAGCCAGAGGAACAGCAATGCTTATACATAAGATAATTCAGTTTACCTCCTATGGTGTTATGATAGCATACTCTTCATCTAAAATCTAAATCGGCAACTCAACATATTTCTAAAAAAATCTCAAATCGAAGTACACAGGAAAGCTGACCTCAGATCCTCTAAAATAAATTATATAAAAAAAAATACTATTTTGATTTGTATGAATCAGAATCATTTAAAGACACCACTTTTCTTACATTCTTTTGTAATGAAAAAATTAAAACTGAAATTTCATTGCTACAGTTTTTAGTGGTGCCAAATTCATTTTGCCTTTGTGAACGTTTACCATTTAAGTGGTCTCAACAACTCGTCAATTTTGCTTTACCTACAAAAATAAAAAAATTAGAAAACAATCACATTCTTTGTAAAAACATTTAATGTTTGTGTGTTAGCAAACCAATCATCAGTCTATCTTTGTCAATGAGCTGCTAGTTTCCAGTGTTGCTCCTCTTTGCTGAAGCAGTTGTCTGCCTGGCACAGTTTATGGGTTTTGGTAATTACATTTCTAAATTACTGATGTGTTGTGGGTTAATAAATAGTGATCAAACACATCAAAAACTGAAAAGTGACAGAATCCATGGCCTCTCACAGACCACACACACACACACACACACACACACACACACACAAACCACACACACACACACACACACACACACACACACACACACACACACACACACACAGTAGCATGTGGGTGTTAGCTACCAGAGGCATCATTTCATTTTCAGGTTTTCTTTAACATCACCCAGCTGCCAAATAAAAAATCATCACGAAGCTACACAGCAGCAGGAAGCAAGATATTCTCACAATATTAACAATGTCTTGGCATATTGGTTTGTCTGGCAATAAAAGAGAAGCACAGATAATACAGTAACACTTGCATTTCTCCTCTGAAAAAGTGTTGAAACAAAGCCGACAGAGAATCCAATTTGTAAGTATGGCTGTAACAGCTGCTGTTTATACACTGTGTAAGTGTGAGTAAATATTCTGGGGATCTGTTATTGCAGACTGTGTGGCTAACAAAAGCCAGGGACAAATCAAGTCACTCAAAGTCTATAAGAAACACTGACTGCACATTTGTTGCTTCTCTTCATTAGGTTTAGTTGAAAGGTTTTTCTCCTTTATTTTCTTTTTTCTTTCTGTGTTTCCCCTGTTACATTTCAATCTCTTTCTGCACCACGTAGAATTTACTCTCATTTACATACAATACAGGCGCACACTATGACAGCATTGTCACAAATGACATCCAATTTCTACACTCCATCAATGTGGAGAATGAGTGGGCGGCTGTGTGTGTGTGTGTGTGTGGTGGGCCATGTTGGTCATGCTTAAATCATGCTAAATCATTTCTAAAACCCAACCAGCAGTTACAAACAACAAGTATTAATTAGAAACCCATCACAATCGTCAAAGACAATGCTAAGCCAACAGTGCCTTTGCAAAATAGTGTCGAGAGGGAAGTGTTCTAGTGGAACATGGGCACAGGGAGGCAAATTCTGGCAATAAAATGAAAAACACCATCTTTCAACGCATAGGGCTCCGACAACAGTGCCAATTATAAAGAGGGGCAGGTTCCGCAGAGATGAAGAGCACCAAAGTCTGTAGGCAGGAGGTCAGGCTAGTTCAAACACACTGTTCATGTCCCGTGTGAAATCAAAACTTATTAGACTTAGACTTATTTAAAAGTCTAACTCGTTTTTGCTCACCGTTTTAATTTAAACATGATGTGCAGGTAGGTAGAATATTTTGAAATTGCCAAATTCTAAGTAAGGCAGTGAGCATGTTAAATATAGTTTAAATGAAACTGAATCAGAATCTTGAGACAAAAATAAATATGAAATGTGATCTACAGGTCCTGTTGTAGAGCTATTCTTTTAAAGCTTTAGTGTGTAACTTTTGCACATCTTCAGACTGTGAAAGAAGATGGCACTACTTAAAGAGGACACTCCTTATAAATGCGCTTCATTACCACAAACTTTCTGAACTGCTTGTGGCTGGCAAGGACGTAACATTGGGTTCACATTAGGGGGTGGTTGGTGGTTTCAAACTATCTAAGGAAGGTCCCGGCATATTTTTGCATATTTTGAAAAAAATGACAAAAACATTGAATAATTTGTGGGGAAAAAAAACTAAAAAAAAGGCAAAAAGGTCAAGAGGCGACAAAAGTCAGAAAAAGCATCAAAAACTTTGAAAAAGCAAATAACTTTACAAAAAAAGCAACAAAAATCTTTAAGTAACAAAACCTTTTGAAAAAAAACATTGTTTGGGACAATGACATGGCTGATAGCTAGATTGTCTTGTTATATATCAAAATGTCATATACTTGCTTTTACAATAATTGCTATTCACAAAAAAAAAATCAGAATTTGAATTATAAAAAAGAAATAGGGATAGAGCATGAAAATGCGTGTGATGAATGCAAATCACAAATTTTTGGGCAAAGCCCAAAGCCCCTTATCACTTTGGATGGATTTTGGGAGAACTGGCCAGATGCAACTTTTTGGTGAGTCAATAAATAGATTGCATGCATCAACAGGAGCTTGTGCCCTTATTACACATCCTGTTAACCAAAAACCAGAAAAAGGAGGAGAGAGGAGGCAGGAGAGGAAAGACAGTTAAGCGCTTTAGATGCAGGATCCCTTGTAAAGTAAATGAGAGTGGACAGAGGAATCGATTGAGGCAGCAAACATCTCACTACACTGTAATGAGCAGTGTGAAATACGTTTAACAGACTGATGGGCTGGAAGAGAAACACACAAGGTGAATGAGAAGGAGGAGGAGGACAGAAAAAATCTGTTCTGATGGGTGGCTCAGACTTGTTAGAAAGAAGCAGAAATGGAGGGATTTAACAGAGTATGTCTGCAGCATGTCTGCATTATTGAATGGACTTGAGGCAGACTCTTGCTGCTCATACTCATACTTCATGTCACAGACTGAGTTTTATATCTCTGGTCTGCGCCCTCTGCACTTTAAAACCAAGTTAATACAAAAGAAACGTATAGCTGCTCCACAGCGATGGTTGAGGCAAGCATTTTAAACACACAGGGAAGGTGTCCAACGCATAATGACTGAATATGTATAAAATGTGACCTTTTTAACCATTGGGTCTTCGGGTCCTAAGGCAATGTGCAATCTTCGTCTCCAAAGGCCAACACTGATCTCAGTGAGCTATTGGCCAGGTGATGTTTCCTCTATCTTTGGAGGTATATTTCATTGAGTCAGCCTGGGTTGATAATGTGTTTTTTTACTTGCGACTTGACAAAATATAAAAACTTGACACTTGACTTGGTAAGTTAATGCCTTGAGAATTGACTTGACGCATTATGACTTGGATGACGCATGTATTTATAAGTTTGAATGTTACCTGTTAATTAAAAAATAATATAATTTAACGTTTGCCACATTTCTAACTATCAAGCATGCTATGCAGTTGTAGCAGCGCAAACTGTGACTCATGACAACTCAAAAAGCTCCCCGGTATGTGATTGTCATGATTGGATGACTGTCTATCAGTTTAAATCATTGCTATGGCAACACATAAAGCCTTATAAGTCAGACCAGACAACCACAATGGCTTTGTCTGTGCCACGAGTTGTCACTTTTGGATTTTAAATTTCACGGGAGAAGGTAAAAAAAAATTACTGAATGTAAGACCTGCTCATCAAAAACAGAGCCAGACTACAACCTCAAACTTTGTTCATCATTTAAAGACTCATTCTGATCGGTAAGTGTCTGAATTGTGAAAAGTGGGCCAACCGGCCCGTCAGACACCGCCTACCAAGAGCCTGGGTCTGACCGAGGTTTCTGCCTAAAAGGAAGTTTTTCCTCGCCACTGTCGCACTGTTGCTTGCTCTGGAGGAGACTACTAGAACTGTTGGGTCCTTGTAAATTCTGGAGTGTGGTCTATCTGTAAAGTGTCTTGAGATAACTCTTGTTATGAATTGATACTATAAGTAAAATTGAATTGAATTGAATTGGCTGGTTCAACTGTCCATTGAATATCACTTATAAGACATATTAGATTCATTGTCATACTTTTTGTACTAGTTTAACAAACAAGCCAACCATTTTACTAAATGGGCTACTAATACCTTGTATTTTCTCTTTATGAAGGCCAGATACTACAGGTGTTTAAAAAAAGTGAATTGATTTGGGACTTGTTGCCTTTGCTAAGGACTCGACTTGACCCTTGACTTGCCCCTTACAAAATAACTTGAGGCTTGCTTGAGACTTGAGCAAAGATAACTTGGACACAACACTATTTTAAATACATCAGAATGGTTGAAGTGAGAAATGATCTTCTCATATTTACAGATACAACTCAAAACAAATAATTTCTACCAACTGGTTCTCACAGCCACGGTGTCCTCTCTCTCTGCGTGTCCATCTGAACTGCATATGAACATCATATGGGCCTGCATGGACTTTAAGCACCATGTACAGTGACAGCTCAATGCTCAAAATAACAATCACACACATTCACACAGGGGTTGCAGGTTGTGGATGTGACGCTAAAAGGTCCAATTTCACTCTTCTCACTTTCCATCTCTCTCCTTTTCCTCTCCTGCAATAACACACTAATGTGATTACACTAGCATCAAAACAATTCAGCCTTTAATTACCAAGACACATCAAGGCAAAAACCGTGACAGGCTTTTCTCAAATAAATCAATTGGCATGACCTATGAAGTAAAGAGTGGAAGGAGAGAGCCAGACTTGCAGAGAGACAGAAAGGTAAACAGATAGGAAACAAAATAAGATAGAGGTGCCGAGAGTTTGAACAAACAAGACAAGGAGAGAGAGAGCCTTTCTAATTAGATGACGGCAATGCTCTCAGACAGCTTTAATAGCAATCTACTGTGTGACAGATGAGACGCTGAAGTCTGTATGGTGTTATCTCTGAGCTTCCGTGGGTGTGTGGTTCTCCCTCGCCACATTCTCACTCCTGAATATCCACTGTGCAGCTGCTAATTTCCAGCGCTGTATGTGGATGTAAGTGGAGCTCTCACAGGAGACAATGTATATCTGATTACAGTCTTCTCACCTGGAATGATTGAGTGGGGACTCTAATTGTTTTCACACTTCAATACTCTCTGGTGCATAGCAAGCACTGCAGAGGATAAATTATTGAATAAATGAATGAAAACTACTTCTACCACATGTAAAGACTAAACCAAATAAAAAAAAAATTGTAAATAAAAAAATGTGTATGGTCTTTAGACGTGGAGTACATAACATGATAACTTCATCTATCTGTTAAGGGATGCTTTTTGTCATTCCGATACTGTAGGTGTCTCTCATGTTAATGATCTTTATGGCTGCATTCAGACATGATGTTTGTGTAATATTTGGCACCTGGTGCAGGAGAGAAAGCCGAGAGAGAGAACAGTGGTAGGTTATGTAAAGAAGGTATTATGGCGAGGAAGAAGTTTTGGTTCTCTCACATTTGTATTTTAAAACATGTTTTGTAGTTAAAGTCTTAATAAGCACAAGGGATGTTAGCCACCGCTTCTAAGAGTAAACCAACTGAAACATTTTCACATAATCTTCTCATTTAATATTATTTGATCGTAAATTCTGCTTTTTGTTTATAATATCCAACAGGGCAAATGCATTGAATGACAGGACATTCAGTTGGGACTCTTGTTTGATCATTAGCTCACCTACTGTAGAGAGTTTTACTGGGTGTTCATTTATTCATCCAGGCAGATATTTTCTAACCTCATTGGTCACAAGACAAAAGCAAGAAGAAAAAGGTTAATACAGTAGACTCTTTAGATATGATAGATTGCCTTAAAATTAGCTTTTTTAAAACATGATTCTATGCATAAAGAGGTGAGGATTGAGATATATATGTATGACAGGTATTGTGGAAGGCAGTACAAGACATGCATTGTATCTCTCTCTCTCTGAATGCATCTGCTGCTGATGACCTCCACATTTAGTCTTGTGCTGAAAAGTGACCAGAGTGCACATTATTGTCAGTGTTTGCATTGCCGACGGTTGATTCTGACATTTTTGCTTTGCTATGACTGTAAAGCTAACCTGGCCAGCTGCTGAGATTGAGTATGGTACAAGACGAGACTGCACAACTACTTTTATTCGTGAAATACAGTCATGTGGTAGAGCCTTTAGTGGAAGTCTCTCTCTCTGTCAAAATAAAACTTTAAAATGAGGCGTACGAGGGGGGATAAAACAGTGACAAGCAGAATACCAAAGAGGTAAAAGGAAACTAACAAGCTCATTGAAGCCTAATGCAGCAGAGTAAGAGTACATTTTCTTCTTCACAAATGTACACAAGTAAAAATAAAAAGTATAGGGATTTAAAACTACTCTTAGAAGTATTTTGTTTTCAAAAACATACTCAAGTAAATGTAATGGAGTAAATGTAACTCGTTACTACCACCCCTGCTAACAGCAAAGATGAAAGCTCAATTTCCAGCACTTTAACTATTTATATTCATTGTATGCTATATTTATTGAGATATTTCGATAAACATTTCTTGAATAATTAAATCCTTTACATAGTATTTGATGTCTTATTATGGGGACTCCTAGTGGTCTAAGGACTTAAGCCATCAGAATTATAAGATGTTATCACTTAAAAATCAACATGTAGTGCTTAGTTTGTATTTATTAATCAAATAGAATAATATTAATTCAATAGTACTGTATTCAACCTGATAGGATGCATTTGGAAAGCGGCAGTGTTAGTCATTAGTTCAAATGTCTAACACAAACTAGTTTACATTTACCTGAAAGGGCCTTGTATGGTCATGCAGCAATTTATGACTTTGTCTGTCAGAAGCAAAAGCAGAAGTAGTGCCATGTTGCTATTAAGGAGAGGCCGAGTGGACCATCGCGTCTAAACAGGACACTAGAGACCTCTGTTCATTTACTATTCCTACCAAAAGTCAATGTTGTTTTCTGATAACTACAACCTTGACCATTATGTCTGAACCTAAGCATATTTCCGGCATAGAAGGGGCAGGATAGAAACCATAACATAACAAAAGATGTTGATTGGGATGTCAGGTCTAACATTTGTAGATGAAAAAAACGAGTTTTTCAAATTTGTTTTCACAAGCTTGTTTAAATAGTGATGCCTGATTGTGAACAGGTGTGGCAATAATCAGGCCTGGGTGTGGCTAGAGAAATTGAACTCAGGTGTGGACAACCACAGTTATAGTACACTGTAACAAATTTCTGTAATTTCTACAGCTAAATTTTACAGTAACTTCTTGTTTGTCATTTTACAATGTTTTGCTGTATATTGCAATGCATTATGGGTCAAAACACTATTACAGTAGTTGACAGCTTTTTCCATAATAAATTACAGGCATATTTGCGCTTGACTGTAAATGATAAATTACAGGTACAGTTATTTACTGTTGAATGCGTTGCACGAGGCAGTTGCTTTACACAAGACCATTTGATGGCGGATTGCAGAGAACCAACCAGCCACATTGCCACTCCACTCAGCCACAATACGTAAGTATACTATGAATAGCCTAAATTATTAGATTGTGGTTTAACTTGTTAATGCTGGTTGAAATAACCTAAATTGACCGTGTTTCAGTCTAGTGCAGGCCCTACGATAAAAGTTCACTCATAGCTAGCATTAGCTAACATTAGCTGGAGACTTTCAGAAGGAAGCAAACCCAGGCGAAGCAGTTAATGCTAAAGTTAAGGAAAGTATAGTGGGTGTAATGTTAGCGTTAACGGTTTACCCTTTTCTATTTATTTCATTTTGAACTAAGCGTGGTAGTAGACTTCAAAGTCTGTGTTGTAACGTCAATGTTAACGTCACGCAGGCATGCAGCAGCACTGTGGCTACAGGACGGTCGGGCGCCACGGAGTCGGGGGTTTGGTAAGTAACGTTAGCCTAACGTCACAATGTTTTATTTAGCTATATGTGACTGTCTGACTGTACATTTCTTTATCGTTCTAGCTAACACTAGCTAATTGAAGTCAACTTTAGTGAAAAAAGCCAGCTAGCTAGCTTAACCGTATGCATTAGCCGCTTCGCCTCAGATCAGGCTGCAGGTTGCCCATTAACGTTGATACAAAGTCCCGATAGTTTGAAAAAATTGCCTCATTGAAGCGAAAGCCCATTGTTCGATTTAACAGGTAATGTATAGCTAAATTATAATAACGTTTGACTTTGCACGACCCCTGAAAAAGACCTTTTAATTTCGGTTGATATTTAACTTTAACAACTCTTCTATGAACCAAGTTAGAGTCGGACATTAGGCTGGCTCCGTTTAAAACATTCGTCATTAATGTTAATGATAGCTGGGTGAAAAAAGGCTTGAGAAATTCGAATGAAAACGGGATGTGAGGCATCCAGGAGTCTTCCCTTAACAGACATGGCCACTTTTTGATAATCCCAGATGCAGTTTATGTCATGCAGTGCACATGTGTTATTTTCACCTGTAATAAAAGGGTGTATTTAAATATTTCAGCAGAATGGGGTCCCTAAACAGCCTTGGTGGTGCATAAATTTAGTCTAACTAGAAAACTGATGAATTGCAAACGTTTTTGGCAACAATGAAATAATTCATTTTCTATAGTGTATCTCAAGTCTTGGTGGCTCAATTCTTGAGTTGTCAATAATGGTTAAATTTAACATCAAATCTGTGTAACAAATTATGTCAACCCAAACATAGCTGTAACAACTTATTATTTAAAGCAGAAAAACGGCCATGGAAATATATGATGGCCATGTGGGTGTATAAGGGCTTATACACTCTCAATAGGCGCCTAACACACTGTTTATTTAACAGTTATATTCCAACATAACGTGTGTTTTTCAACTTTTGTATTGTTTAGCCTAGCTACAGGGAGGAAACATCCTGAACAGAGCGCCATCGCTGCACAGTACTCAACAACATACATGGCTGAAGACGATTTTCAGGTAAAAACATTAATGCGATTATGCCTGAATGTGTAATAATGTTCTGTGGCATTTCTAAATGTGACAGTTTGGGTGTTGGTAGTGAAGCACTAGTCTTCAGGGTTGTTTATATAATTAATGGCACATAAGTGGTTAGTTAATTAAAGCTGTTTGGTGTTTCTTTGTTTTTTATGTTTAGGTGAATTGCTGACAGCAACCGTTTGGATGCTGAGCATCGAGGGTCCGGTGGATGGGCCTCCACATCCCAACTTCGTGGCTGGGATGGCAGCTTTGTTTTCGAGCTACTACATCTTTAATATGGTGTACCAGGAGCAAGCATCTTGCACACTGGAATTCATTCAAAGGTAACTATGTGCTTGAAGTAGAATGCGGTTGATCATTATTTTGTAGAGTTAGTTATTATGAGTAACAGAGATTTTATTTTGCTTTAAGTGTACTTACAGTCAATCCCTTTAAAATGATTTTTGAGTTTATAAAAAGGGTAAGTTAGCAGTTATTTCCCTAAATGCTTAAAATCATTGCAGAACCAATTCTATTTATAGTAATGGCGTTCATTCTGAGAGCTGTTAAACTGTTTTATTGTTTTTCAAACATTGACAATAAAGATCTATTTGATTGTACATTTTGAAAAGTAGTTCTGAATTGAGGTAAACTGAGCATTTAGGTGAATAAACTACAAACTTGTTCTTTTTTTATTGCAGTCACAAGAAATCTGAAAGTTCATTTTACAGTTATGCATGATTGTCTATGCCCACCCTGCCCCAACCTTACCCACTACTCAAAGCAAACTTACAAAAACGGATCTGTAAACATCTATATACATACACACCCGCATGCATGTACACATATACACACCCACATACAGATTAGCACAGCTGGATGTATTTTGTATCCTGTAGAGCAGTTTAGGCACTTTTTCATCAAGTTTATTTGCATGTGATTTGTGATTTCAGATGCTTCATCGGACTGAACCCTTCAAGTGGAACCAAGTCAACAACGGCGTTGATCCAAAAAGTGGGAACATCCAGGAGAAAAGACGAACTGCATTAACCCTTGCGTCTCCTCCCTACTCGACGGGAGGTAGGGGGAGAGGGAGACGTCAAAAAATGACAAAAAGTAACACAGATGGTTCCTCAAAATGCCCTCCAAGATTCAGTTCACTAGTTAAACATGGAGCACACCAAACAGACTTGAGTCACCAACCTCGCCGGACTGTCCGACGGTCGATTATCGGGTTGGTTGTATATGGTCATAATGAGCTCTTAAGAAAAATAGAAGTTACCTTCTTAAAACATACAGTATTGTTACACTGTGTTGCATTTTAATAATAAAATGTCATGTCATTTTTGCATCTCGGACTCTGGTTTGTTTTTACAGTTAAAGAGAATCTAATGCGATGGTTTTTGAATTAAAAGCAAGCCTGGTCTTATTTAAAACACTTAACAGGCATCAGCAAAGCTGCACATGTAAAAAACTAAATTAACTGTATATTCTTTTTACAACAACGTATTGTATTGTCAAATATTTACATCTTTTTGCTGGATACTCGAGTTGCCAGCAAAAAGCTGTAAATATTTCACAATACAGTATGTTGTTGTAAAAAGAGATTTACAACAACATATTGTATTGTGAAGTAATTACAGACATTACCTGGCAACTCGAGTTGCCAGGTAATAGCTGTAATTTGAAAAGAATACAAGATAATGTTGTAAACTAAATTACAATAAAATATTGTTTTCCTTTAAAAAAAACAAACATTGCTGTAATGTATGTACAACAATAACCTGTAAAAGAAATACTGTATTATACTGTAATTATTTTTACAGTTGTTAACCGTAACTAATAGTAATTTTACAAGATTTTGCTGGCAACTTTTTTGCCAGGTGTTTACTGTAAAATCCACAGTCAAATTCGTTACAGTGTATGTTTTAACAAGGTGGGCAATCACTTTTTCACACAGGGCCATGATGGTTTGGATTTTTTTTCACCTTTAATAATAAACACCTTAATTTACAAATTGCATTTGTGTTTACTTGTGTTGTCCTTGACTATTGTTTAAATTGGTTTGATGTTCCGAAACACTTAAGTGTGACAAACATGCAAAGGAACAGGAAATGAGGAAGGGGGCAAACACTTTTTCACACCACTGTATATCAGAGGTTGCATGCCTCTGGAGCAACTTAGGGTTAAGTGTCTTGCTTAGGGACACATTGGTTGATGTACCACAGTGAAAATCAAACCCAGATCTCCCACGCTAAAGGCATGTGTCATATTCATTGTGCCATCATTAATCCTTATTTTGTATTAAGGGATGCCATTTAATTTATTCTCAGAGACTGTGACATGAGTGACCACTGGTGAGGATTTATTATTAAGCTAAGGCCACTGTGTCAATGTAACTGTGTCTGGGGGGGATAGAAAGAAGGTGTTTCCAGGTAAATAATATCAAAATGCATATGAGTTCATAAAACATTTTAGCAAACACATTTTTTACATAGAGAGTGCCACATTGTACAGTTGCCTTCCTTCATCCAAGTGGCTACATGGTTGGCAAATGTCAATGGCTGTTATTTTCATAATTAAGGCCCGAGAGCTGACAGGGGCAAAGGCCCTATTGAAGCTGAAGGAATTATTATTCGGGCAAATTAAATGCCTTTTTGAGGGGCAAAATTTGGCGAAATTTGGTGAAAATTAACATATTTTAAGGGTTTCGGGAATAGGTGCACAAAAATGGCTTGCTAGGGTACCCTACAAAATTAAAAAAAAATTGAGCTCCTGCAGTACGCTTAACGTAGACTCTCAAAACTTGGTACACATATGTAGCATGGCAAGATGTACATAAAACAACATTGGAGCCATATCCTAAACCCAACAGGAAGTCCGCCATTCTGAATTCAAAGTTCAAAATTAGTGTGATTTTGTCCATTTCAAAATGTCGTACTTTAACAAACTTCTCCAAGAGATTTCGTCCAATCAACTTCAAATTTGGTCTGTGCCATCTTAACACGTTACAGATGAAAAGTTATTAAAAGAAAAACTTTTTGTCATAGGGCATGGCCGTGACGGGACGACCATTTTGTGCGTTTTTCCATCGAACCGGAAGTGGGTGTAACTTGAATGTACATTGTCCAATTGGCTCGAAACTTTTCACGATTCATCAGTGTCCAACCCTGACAACATGCCAATATTGGCTCAAAGTCATAATGCCACCTAGTGGCAACAGGAAGTAGGCCTAAAAGTCAAAGTGCTACACTACTACAAACTCCTTTTAGAGATGTTATCAGATCGACTGCAAATTCAGTCTGTGTCATCTAAAGACCATAACAATGAAAGTTGAATGAAAGTTATTAAAAGAAAACTTGTGAGTTGCTGAAACTACAGTGTACATTCACCCCAACAGCAAGTTCAATGCTGCTTGCATTTTAATTCATTTGTGCCTTGTCAAGAAACTGCTTACAGTCAAAAGTCAAAAAGCTGTCTAGAGCCTGAGGTTAAAAACATAATTATATATACTCTCCCTTAAAACACTGATCCCTCTGCACATCTCATTCCATACCTACAGTAATAAGAGAGACCTAGTGAAACCATGAGCTCTACATCCCACTGACCATTTTACAGCTTCCGACTATTAGATGAATATAGTCGGTCATTTGCACTCCATGCATGCATCTATCTGTATAAGTTCAAACTGCACTTTTGACTGACTTTCTCTCTGGATGTTTAGAGTATAATTTGTTTGAACAGTGGTTAATTCCACTAGCAGTTGCTAGCCTTCTAAATCTCTTCATGGCAAAATGAAACTAGCTCATTAAAGACACTTTAGAAATCTAAATGGACACACACACACAGCAGTACTACAGTGGGACTGCATCTCATATTTCCTCTCCATTTCTCTCCATCCAGTATGATGCAGCCAATCACACTCTTGTTTGGGTGATGTAGTTGAAAAAGAACATGAACTGCGTTGATTGAGCAACTGATTAGAGTGGATTCAAGGCCTGAAGCCCAAGGACCAAGTCACAACTGATGCCAGAGCTCATCTAAATGCACTAGCGTAGAGGCTACTACATTAAAGCTATCTTGCTTCCACTCCACTAACACAACACTGTAAACTGATAAAATTATACCTTTCCTCTAGTCTTGCATTACCAGACCTTCCTCCAAAGCGCTGCGGAGAAAGGTCTGGCAAGTCCCCACAGCATTCAGGGTTAGTAGAAAAACGTGCTGGTTTTTATTTGCATTTCTTTAAATCAATCACAATCGTCTTGGGCGGAGCTAAGCAACAGACGGAGCAACGATACCTCTGCCAAATAGCCTTGGGAAGGAACTTGTTTTGGTGGAACATTTGTATGTTCAAAGTTTGCTTTAGTAGTGCATCAGAAAACTCTGATTGGACTGATCTTGCTAGCTGACTGGATTCACCCTGCAGAGAACTGAATGGCAACTAACCATATAGCCCTCATAAATCAACCAGAGCTTAGAAGGGCAACACAAAGAAAGAGGAAGGTAACGGACATCTGGCTGAAAATGAGGGACATCCAGCAGATCTTACAGCAGCACCAGAGCAATCCGCTAAATGAATATAGACTCATTCATTGAAATAGACTATCTTTCCTCTTATCAGAATGAAAATGTGTCCCTTTATTATAAAGTTAATGACTTACAGTATTTCTTAACATAATTCCAATATTGCAACCAATACTGGTGCCAATCCTACTGTCAGTTCTCCTACTTCTACCAGGATGTATATGAATTCAAAACAAAGAACATCGACAGTCAGTGTTTTTTCGGATGAAATGTAGCATAGGAGCGTGTAGCGAGGCTGGAGATCAATTAAGCAAAGCACCATGTGAGGGGTTGGTTATCAAGCAAATTAACTGATTTTCTCGTTATCAACTTTGTTTTGCTGCTTCCTTTAGGTGGTGTTTCTAATGCTTCCTCATTGTTGTGGCAATCCACAGTACAGTACACGTTTATTTTGGTGTTTGTTGCTTGTACAATGACAACCAGTTATCACTCGGAATGCGTCAAACATGGACGTTTGGACAGTGGCTGTCAGCTGTCTGATGCAACGAAAAAAGCACCCTTCAACGGGTGTGTAGAATGTACTGGGGAGAGCAGCATCGAGATGGGGTTTAACGAGTAGTATGTAAAGGGGAGGTTGGTTGTGGTGGTGGATGGGTCAAACACAGGACTTTCACCCAGGAGAGCGAGGTTTGTGTCCCGTGTGTGTCCTTAACCGTCCTGTTATTGCCGTGTATCAGGGAAGCGGCTTTCTTTTTTAACCGGCCCATTATACCCGCGAGTCACGGAACCGTAAGCCCCCCCCACAGGCTTTTCCTTAACTTAAAAGCGTCAAAAGGGATGTCAATATTCCTGACCAAGCCTGTTTAGGTAAAGCGTGTTATATGCTAAAGGAGACTTTTAGCGTCAATAGCAATAACATAGGCACTTTATCAAGTGTCAGTATTTTACGAGATGGGAGGGAGAATGTGTTGACAATGTTGTCATACACCTTTGCAATATGACTCTTCAGGTCTTTTATCAAAAAGTGACTACACAACCTCCCGGACAGTAAATTGAATTTGTAGAGGTAATTGTTAAAGGGATACTTCACCGATTTAGCATTAAGCTTTGTATCAGTAGAAACCCAGCAGTATTTAGGAAAGACAACAGCCAGTAGAAGGAACTACTTCCACTTGTTTTCAAGGGGTTGGACTGTTGTCTTTACCCGAAGATTGACGAAGCAAAACAAGTATCAGCCATCTTGAAGCTTCGCTATACTGGCTCAGAAGAAGAAGAACAGAAGCAAACTTATACATCAATTATGTGCATTTAAACTACTGCACGTGTGTACCACCGGGATACATAGGTACAGATCGGAAAATAAGCAGGAAAGTGTGTCGAGTATTACAGATGGAATACTCGACACACTACACAAGCTTCGCCTGCTTCGGAGTCTCCCAATGTTGCTAGCCGGGTTAGAGGACATTGACAGCGGTGTGCACTAAAGCGGAAATGCTGATTGAGTTCCAGCTAGCTTTTTGCTATACTTGTATAATTATAAGCCACCTGTATATGTACATGTGGTCAATTTTGTAGTTGGTAATGATTTTTGTACTGCAAATTATAACATTTATTGGTACTGTAATTTGACGTGCTAGCAAGCTATCCTTAGCTAGCTAACAGCGGCACAGTTTAACCATACATGGCAAATAAGTCATAAGCTAACGTTACATGTGATATGGTATACTGTTTATTGTGTTAAACTGTTGTCCGACTGTAGAAGATGTGTTAGATGTGTGATCTTAACAATCTTTTGAGCGTTAGCTCAGCAAAGTAGCGATCAGCTGATTGTCTGCCAGTAACGTCAACAGTAACGTATCCTGCCTCCATCTGATGTATATACTGTCTAATCCATCTCTTTAGGGACAAATGAGGACTAGAGGTCTGTCATTTAGGGGCGGCGAAGGCCATTAGACCGTAGACGGATCCCCTGGAGAGCCTGAAGTCCACCCTCTCACTATCCCCATCCAACTAGCTACGGTGGAGCCTGCAGAACTATAAGCACAGAACTGTCTTTTAAATAAAATTATATTGAAAATATTTAACGTTGTGTTATCTTTTGTATTACACTTTGCATGACTGTAGCAAGCATATGTTAGTGCTTACACGAATAAAGGAATGTGATCTATTTAAGTGTCAATTTCGGTCCCCAGTGCCCTTGGTCCCTAGTTCCCCAGTTCCCTCGGTCCCCAGTTCCCCAGTGCCCTCTCCCCAGTTTCCCAGTGACCACTGCTCTCAGTTTTCCGGTTCCTCTGCCCCCTGAGTCTTGGCCCTGTGAATTTTCGGACTTTTTGTTCTTCCCCCCTCCCATATCCATCCCATGCTGCTCTCCCTGGTTGGTTTGATTTTGTGGATTGTTTTTATTTGGACTTTTGCTTTGTTTTTCCTCCCCGCCCGCCCCCCTGGGTTGTTTTTTGTTGGACATTTGGGACGTCTGGGAGCCATCCTTGAGGAGGGGTCATGTTCTGTTTCCGGTATTTCTCAATGTTTCGGTACTGTGGGTTTTTGTTTCATATTTGTATATTATTTAGTGACTATTATGATTTGTGTTATTTACTTGGTTTACTGTTTCATGATGTTATTTGTTTTGTTGGTGTCATGTCCTAGTTTCCTCCCTTGTCTTGTGTAGTTGTTGTTCCTGTCTTGGTTTTTTTTTCCCTTGAGTGTCTGTATGTTCTGTTTCTTGTTTTATTTTGATAGTCTGGGTTTCTGTCAAGTCTCGTCTTGTTTTACTTCTTGTGTTTTCCCGCCCTTGTGATTACCTAATGTTGTTCACCTGTTTCCCAGCCCTTGTGTCACCTGCCTTGTGTTTTCTTGTTACCCTGTGTGCGTAGTCTTTGTCTTCCCCTTGTCCTTTGTCAAATTATTTTGTTTGTGGATGTGCCTGCTTGTGTGTTCCAGTCCCTGTGTTCCTGTTTTCAGTAAACCTTTCTCTTTGGACCGTTTGAATTTTTGGACTTTGTTTTTTGCCTTTTTTTGCATTTTCTTGGTCTTTGTTTAATAAATTCTCAACACAAACTTTCTCCTGCCTGCCTGCCTTGTCTCTGCATTTTGTTGCTCTAATCCCCTGAACTGTAACAAACACTCCCCTGTCGAAATTTACGCACTACGCAAGTCAGAATGTTGCGCACGAAGTGTACTGTAATGTAAGTGTGCAGTTTGAGACACACTACTGGACTACGTCCAACTTCAACAAAACTTCCAACGCCAGTTCAGAGACTGCCGTGTTTTTGTTTTTGTGGAAACATGGCTGAAAAACAGTCTACCGTACTCCACTAACTAGCACCCAGCCTGCTAGGCTTTCAGCAGTTGCTGCGCTGTCAGGTAACATCGTTGAGGTGGGCTGTGTAACACGGACGTGGACTGGTGCAGAAATGTGGTGCTTTTGTCCAACTAACCGCTGGTGGAGTTTGTGACTGTTAAATGCTGACCATTATACATTCCACGCAAATTCACAGCCGTGTTATACTGTATTTGTGTGCTAATGCTACCAATGCCTTAGCTGAATTTTATGGAGCCTATAATGTTTGTGCACTAAATGTAGCCTGTTTTGTATGTTTTTATATAATGTTGGTTTTATATATTTTAAATGTGTAACACCACTTGAGCCACGGTGAAACGTTTAGTGTATATGGTTGAAATGACAAAACACCTAGTTGAATGCCTCACTGTCTGTCTATGTCTGTAAATGGTAGGCGTGGCTTGGGAGTAGACTCTTTGAGCAGCGAAGCAAGTGCATTCTGGGATTTTCTCTGCCTAGAAGGCACCAATTTTGTTTTTGTTTTTCACATTTCTGCTACATAAAAGACAGAATTTAAAGAAATTAATCTTTCCAACGGTGAAATATCCCTTTAACAGACTACAGCTTTGATTTATTTCCTAAATTTGATGCAGTGTAGGTGTATCAAATTGATACAATTACCGAGAGCATCACATTCCTTACTCCTAAGTGAATATTCTGAGCTGATGTCAGTGCATGGGGACAGGTCAAGGCCAAAGTCAGTAGCATTTGTCCTCTCGGGACATTTAATATTCATACTGAGGCTGAGGACAATCACCATCTTTAGGCCCCGATGCTAGCAAGCAAAAAGAGAACAGACAATTATCTTACAACACACTAAAATACACATAATTGCACACACCAAAATAAACACTTATGAAAACAAAAGAAAAATCCCCCCTGCCTTCACTTTTACCTTGACTAACATCAATTGTCTCCCAGGTTGTTCAACACATACCACTTAATCAGATCATAAGAACATAAAGCTTCAAATAAGGACAGAAAAGAGTATCAGCTTATAACTGAGGTTAATCTTACACTAACACACATTTCATTTAAATCAATTTGATGTTCATTACCCCCCCCACCAGCAACTGATCAAACATTGCTTAAAACTGTAACTTAGCATGGCAGGACTGTCAAGTTTTGAATTTCTTAACATGTTGCAATGGTGTGCATGGTGCTGTAGGGAGAACAATACTCAGTATGCAAAAACAAGCAAACAGCTACAATCAATTAAATGGAATGAATTGTAATAAACAACTGGTTAGCTAAGGTAAGCTGCTACTGCTGACATGATTGGCTACTGTTTTACTCTAAAGTAGTAAGTAGAGAGAAGTAAGAAGTAGACTTAGAAGTAGTAAGTAAGTAAGAAAGTCCTATGAGTATATCAGTAGCTGACTGGATTATTTTGTGGTGTTACAGGTTACATTAGAAATGTACTGTTTAGAGTTTATGCAAGTGAAGAAATAAAGTTAACATGCTAAATGCCTAGCTTCAACAACATAAGGCTACACTATGGCCCTGTTTAAAAGACAATATTTTATGTCTTTCTATATCATGCATAATAATCAAATAATCAATCAGTTAAAATGACTCTTTAGGTTGATAGAGAGAGAGAGAGAGAGAGAGAGGTCAATGGCGTCAAAAAGCCAGCTCAGGAAACAGGAATGATGATCTTTCCTGGAGGGAAGGGTACATTAGGTGAGACATCTCTAACTGGCCGAGAGTTCACAAGGTAACCATGGAGATGAAGAAACTTTGAACTGGATATGCACTCAGAGGCGTGGACACGCCTATGTGCCAACACAAAAAGGCCATTCTACGGAGCTCCAGGGTAAAGGTGTGTCATGTAATCATTTGACTTCATTACAATAAATAGAGATAAACTGAGAGAAGCTATTGGGGTTTTGTGACTACCTCTCATTAACAACATATACAAGCAACATTATGTCAGAAGCACACCGCACACGGAAGCGCCACAAAGAGCCACGAAGCACCGTTAACTATTTTTATTTCAGCGGCCACATTATCCAAACTGTCTGGTCACATCATCTGCGATGAGGCGCGGAGAGGCCGCACCGGTCCGTGCACTGCAGCGATCGCTTCAGCGTTTCCTCTATTTCTCCTGTGAGCTAATGTTTCAAGTCATGCGGGTTATAAGGCCACAGAGTAAGGCCACAGTGCAGCCGGATACTTTACAAAATGAAACAAATTTCAAAATAAAACTCCTGGGTTGATGATGATTTTGTCGGTCTTGACTTCTCAACTGTGTCTAGCGAGACACGCGATAGGCACACAGAGAGAGAGACAGACAGAGAAAGTAAAGCACACACACACACACACACACAGTTTGGAGTAGCCCAGCTGGAGGTGGTGGGGTGGAACTACCAAATCATACGAGGAGCAAGACACAAAGAGTGAGAGAGAGCCGTGCCGTAGAGTGGAGAGGAGCAGGTTTCGATACAGGATCGCTTTGTGACCGGCGTGGAGAAATGCATGTCTGGTGTGAAAAGCCAGGCGTGCAATCAGGCACAAATCTGCGTTTAACTGCGCTTTGCCTGCTGTGTGTTTCCGCTGTTAGTCATTTCAGCTGACAAATTCAACATTGGCTAACGGATGAATTGATAAGGCCAAAAAAAGGGACATCAGCGCTGAGCATAAATGGCCTTAAACCCAGCTTTTACAGCATCTTGATATCTGGAAAAATATATTTATTAGTCATAACTCAAAAATTTGAAAAGTAAGGCAAGCATGTTTTAAAAAAATATATAAACAACAATACACACAATTTAAGGGTTCTCTTTTCTATTATAGACTTTTATATAAAAAACAAGAACTTCAATTCTAGGGGATTTTATACCTTTTTTTACAATTAAATATTGACTAGGGCAAATATTCCTATAATCACGTTTGCTCCTCCTAACCTGCCTCCTCAATTTACTATTTTAACGAATTTTACACCACTCAGTGCTGATGGTCTTTGAACGGTGGTTTAGAGCCTAAACCTTTCCATTTCTACCCTTGATCCCATCCCCACTTCCTACTCATGATTAATGACATAGGAATAAATACTGACAATGGTAGAGTCTCTATGTTACAGGGAAAAAACACTGCACGCTGAAGTGCCATTTATACCAGATGTGATTTTCTCCGCGCTGGTCACGATAAACAACAGTTCTTCTCTCAGCTTTTTCTCTCTCTCAGTGTGTGTGTGTCACTCTCTATGTCTGTCTGTCTCTCTCTCCAAATGCCTCATTGCATCTCGCCGTAGACACAGCTGAGAAATCCTGTTTGAGTTTGTCAGTCTTCTCTGCTTTTCTCTCTCTCTCTACTTACCGCTTACATAACCTCTACTTTGCATTGTTTCCCTTCCAGCCAGCAGCCACCCAAGAGAGCAGCTCTCATTAACCTCCAGCACTGCAATCTACACACTTTAGCACAAAGGTACAAAAAATACACATAACACAATCTAAACATCCACTATGAATCAATTTTCTAATGAAGTTATGATGCCAGTAATTTGACCTATCTCCCAAATCTCATCCACACCTTAATCTTGTCTTCTTGAGGTGAAATGTGTTGATCATTGCTTCCGTTTGTTTAATAATGGTGCATGTGTGGCTCTTTGCAGAGGCCTCAGGAGATGCAGTAACATTAGTTAGAATATCAAAGTTCATAAAAATGCTGCGCAGTGACAATACAGATATTTCTTACACACAACATGTGCAAATCTGCTGACCCACCATTTGACCCATTCCCCATCCTGCGTGCTGGACCATGGATAATGAGTCAGCCGTCACTCTGAGTACGTCCATCGCATAACTCCCTCTCTCCCTAGCTCTTTTAATCAGTTATTGTTGAAAACAAGTGAAGGAGCTTTCTCAGAGATACATTTTTTCTATAATTTATTCTAGGCTATTTATTTCAGATAATTTTGAAACGTGTTTTCACCCTTTTTTATGCCTACTCAAATGCAGGGTGAAAAGGGGAGGGGCACAACCAAGACAGCTGGGATTAAAGAGCCCAGACTTTCCCCCAACAACTGCTCCTGTCTCTTCAGCTCTTCCTGCAAAACCAATTGTAGAGCTTGAGCCATGTTATTTCAGCCTCTTCTTGACTGCATCCCACTATCTGCCTAATCTCTCTCTAAGACGTTTGAGTTGTTTACGTGTCTTTTAGTCTCAAAACAATGATTTATATGATTAGAAGAAAAGAGGTCAATTTCTCTCCTTAATGGTCATAATTACGTTAAAATGGAGGTAACTGTGTGAAGACAGAAGTACTGCGTACTTTCACACCTTGGCATATCTGGCCAATCTCTGCGTAAAGTGGGCTTGATTTGTTAATTCCACTGTCAAGAAAGGGTTTTAGACACTGTGAGGTGAGCCAGCAAGCACTTTGAACCTGTTTTGAAGCATTCTGTCAATGTGTAGAGTCAATGGCAGACATTGTCAGACGAAGCTGGAAAAGAAATCTGGAACACAAGGTGATACAAGGCTTATCATGACTAGTTTGAAGTCTAATTTTATGTTCCTTCTACCCTTGTCTTTTGGGGTTTGCTTCATACAAGCTATCTAGTTGTCCTTCACATAATATCCAGGTATCCTGAAAACTATGTGTATGAACTACTAAAAGGTTTTGACAAATATTTTTTTAAAGGAAATTTCTGCATGGCAAGTGTTCTGGCCTGTTTTTTTCAAACAAAGTAAAAACATGTTGGCTCTTGAACACGTTTAACAACATGACCTGGTTTCATTCCTGCAAAACCCTGTCTGTATGAGCAGGGGCGGATTAAGTAATTTTGAGGCCTAAGGCAAACACAGGCATGGGGCACGTGTTTTCCCCCTTTTCAGTCCTTATTTATCTGAGAAAGACGTGCTCTCTGTCTGAAAGCTGTTTTGGCCAGAGTGCTGGATCATCTTCAATCATAACACATTGATTAGGGTGACTGCTACTCACGGGGTCTAGTTGCTGAGTATTACGTGTGTCACCATCTTCATCATTGCCATAGTTATCATCATGGACAGTGAAGGCAGCAGTTCCGTAACCATCTCCATTCAAAGGATCCCGTAAGGTTGTCTTGTATGTAGCCCCCGCATCGCTAGAGCAACCTGGGCTGACACTACTCTTCATCAGTGTTAGCATTGCTAGCGCAAGCACCGGCCTCTTGCTGCTCTTTAGTAACGTTAATGTTAGTGTTGTCAGTAGCCGTCGTGAAAAAGGTTGATACCTTTGGAAGTTTTGCTAAAAACTTTCTGCTTTCTTCCCGCTTCTTCCTTTTTTCAGAACCACTTTGGTAGCTTCGCTTCATTTATCAACTGTCTGTAGCCTCCAGCATGCAGAGCCGTTTGTTTACAAACACACGCAGATGCGCAGTAGGATAATGGAATAGTCCAATGTAGCGGGGACTGGGAGGAGTTTCTCATCATGAATTAAAGAATCGGATAGCACTTTAGCGTATCAATGTTTAGAGATATAATGAATTGGTGAAAAGTAAGACAGCAAATCGTAACCATAAGTTTATGAGGCATTTTACGGGGCCCTTGGTAGCTTGGGGCCTCAGGCAATTGCCTACCTTTGCCTAATGGTAAGTCCGCCTCTGTGTATTAGGTTTCATCAGCCCTTCCTTTTGTCCAGCACATTACAGCCACAGTAATGTCATCTTAATTGCAGCCAAAATCCATCGTAAAACCAGTTACAGACAAGTAAGGCAGTTGATTTTGTCATGGTGTTTTGCTTTTGTGTTTGCTATTTTGTTTTTTCCGTCTTCCCTTTTGTTCTTTTCTGGCTGCAACGAAGGGCGTGGCTGGCTGAGCTGGTCCCCAACGAGGCACACCCGGATCTCATCTCGTTATCACGGCCTGGTCAGAACTCAACTCCAGCGTTAAATTATCTCGTTGCATGGGTAGCTTGAAGTGGGTCTTTGATTTTTTGTTTCTCAGTGTTTTTGTGTTCAAGAGTTTTTTCCAGGTCTAACTTCAGTTTTTTCCCTTTTTGCGCGGTCAGTAGTGTATCTGTGTTTTTCAGCTTGTGTAATATTCAATACCTGCTTCCATTTCTCATCTGCCACGCCAGCCAGCTTTCGCCTGCCACAACCTGCCTTCTTTTCTTCGTGACTTTTTGTTCATTACACACCCTTGAAACTATTACTGTCTCCATCTCTGCACTTCGGGGTCCAAACCCAAAGTGTGTTTTTGGGTTTGGATCACCTAACAGATTTGATTAGGTTGTATTTTGAAAGCATTCTTGAAATCCTTCTTGGTTAACTTCTGCAGCTTCATCCCTCAATCCCACACATACATGTGTACAAATTCACTTTCCGATCATTACTCACACTTCTTTCTGTGCAGCCACATGCACTCTGCCTCTCCGTTCTTCCCCCTCACTTCCTCCCTTTCCTTTAAGTTTGTACTCTTTGAGGCACTGTGTTCTTGACCTGCATCTCTCACTCTGCCACTTTGTCTCTCTGGACAAGTTTATAAGATGACAAACAGGTCACCCTGAGGCTACAGCAGCCTGCCAAACAGTATTGGTCAGATAGACATGTTCTAACACACAGGGAACAGCTGAGTCTTTTAATTATCGCCTTCAAGCCTCTATCCAGCAGTTACAAATACACAAGTGCAGAGAAGAGAGATGGCCATTGATATATGAAGGGGATGGAGAGATTGGTCATCACCTTGCCCTTGGGGAGATCCATTAAGCCAGCCGCTGTTTGGTAGCTGTAGTTAGGTGCATTGGAAAGGTGGTTATTGATAATTGGCTCTCCACTGGAGACAGTATAGCGGAGCAAGCTTTAAGAGTCAACAGCTCCTTGTTTGAAAGGACTACTTTAAGGTTATTTTCAAGGACAAGGTTTTCTACTGCTGGAGGGGCTGAAGTCTGCTGAACTGGAGCTTAAGGCAAATAAATGAGGTTTGTTTGGGTTTGAGAGCACAACAAGAGGCTTGTTGAAAGGCAAAGTCAACGGACAAGACAAACCATCAGTGCTTCATTCGGAATACATATGAGTACTGTGCAGTAAAGGGGAGGGCAGGAATACAATTCGTAATAAGTAATGCATAACATTTGTAATCAGACACTCACACAGGCACAGTAGCATGTTTGTTACAGTCGTCAAGCTACATTTGCTCTCCCTCATTATAGCAATTGTAATTAAAAAAAAACAAACAAGTGTGGCCTAGGCATACATCACTTAGCACCATTGGGCCTTTCTGTCTTTGTCTTTTCATCAGTGTCACAATAACATCACTCCCTCTTTGCTGAGGTAATTAGTATTTTGAGTGTTGCTGTGAGGCTATTCCTAAGAATTGTCCTTCTCTGTCACCCTTTTCTCTCCAATTATGTCCAGGCAGGAGGGGGAGGGCTGCAGGCAGGAAGATAGACAGAATGAGTTAGGACTTCAGAAGGCTACTGATAGAGGTGCTGTGATAAAGTCTGGAGAGGAAGGCAAAGATGAAGGAAAGAATGATTTGGAGAATAGATGGAGGAGTGAAAGAGGACCAGTGCCTGGCTGGACAGTTCTTACCAGTAGTGAGGCAAAAAGGGTCATGAAGCCATTAAAACAACAAATCTTTAATCTCTACTGCAATATGAAGTGCTCAGCAGTCATGTTTTAAGCAGACGTTTACAATATCTCAATAAAAAAATGAGATGTGTTTCCATCCAAAACAGCGGAAATGAGAGTCATGAGAGTCAAATGTTCTTCAGAACGTCAGAACATATTTGGCAAAGTCCTTTCCATATCCCATTTAGTATATAAAGGCAAAAATCATGCCAAGCGAGGTTGAGTTTAATTTTTTGTTGTTGATTCCATTCAGCTTTTCTACTGCAAGAGAACACATGTACTGTATATATATATATATATATATATATATATATATATATATATATATATATACACATGTTTTCAAACTTGAAATAACTGGGACTCTAAAAGCTGGTAAAGTTGATGCTAGACACTGTACAGTTTAAACAATCTTGTACTTGTACATTTCAACTCTAGGCTTTTGTGCTTGGACTTCTCAATTGGTCACAACCTGAGCTCTTGTATTGAACGCACACACAGAACCCTCAGTCTGCAATTTGCTTTGTCTATTAAAAATTCCAGTAAAGTTTTATCCAAATATGGCCACAAAAGACCAAGAAAGGCGGGTTTTTTTGCAGTTCTACAGCAAGCAAGACAAAAAAAGGAGACTATGGACCCACAGATGGCTGAAAGACATGGACATTATGGTCTGCAGTATAAGTTATTTATTGCAGCACAGTCTCAATCAAGACTACAATCAGCCACAGCAGAAAATGTTTACTCCAGTAGTTTAAACAAGCTCACTAAAGTTTACAATGGTTCTTCTGACAGCTACCATCTTCCCAACCACCTTTCTCCTTAGGTTTTCTGCTAGCCATTCTGCGATTTCATTTCACCCTGTAGCTCAGGCTGGAAAACTGTCCATTTTTCTGTCCTGACCTGCTCCCATTACAAATGTGCGCTGGCTAGTAGGCTGACTCTTCTTCCTCAGTTTTAAATTTATCTATTTTTTTACATGTATCGTATAGGATCATATTAGTGCCCCTGCTGTTGGCTGTTCATGTTGCTTTGTTCCAAAGATTTTGTACCGACAGCTGTCGGTTTGACTGCTGCATGTCTGTTTGCTGTATTTGCTTTGTTTGTGTAAAAAAGTATATAGGTTTTGATGATTGGATGATATTGATTGGCCATTGATAATTTTGAAGTGAAATAAATTCTACTATTCTACTATACCGTAAATAGCTTTTGTTGCGATTGTTTTGTGTATTTGTCAAACTAACCACTGGTTGAACACGGTCAGTGCTCGAATTCCCCACTTAGTCTGTTCCTTTCAGAGATACAAGATAGATTAATCAAATAAATTAGGATCTGTATTTTAAAGGGAACACCACCTAATGAGACTGCTTCACAGTTCAATATTGGTCCCTGATTCCAGGGTGGTGTCAATATTTGATTGTTTGTCATTTGGTAAAGTTATTAATACCCATATTCATAACTATATTGTATTATAAATATTGATAAAACATGTTTGATAATTGGCCAACAATTGAATCTGTACCTCTACCCAACTATATATAAACTACACCCAACAACAAAATTTAAGGAGATTGTTTATTCCTACCCTCTTAAGCGACCCATAGGAGTTTTCCTAAATTAGTGCCCCTAAAGGCACAACCCAAAGAAGCGTATCCCTTCCTCATAAACGGTTGCAGATTGGTTAACTTTAGGCAACAAAACTACTCGGTTAGATTTAGGAAAAGAACAAGGTTTGGGTTAAGACCATCCAGATGGACATTTGTCAAGTTACTTTACTTTACTTTAGTTGCGGATGTGACAAAGAATGTGACATAGTTCATTTTGTTGCGTGAAGTTAAAGAAATTTTCCATTACACAGTGTAAATGGAAAGTTTCTTTAACTTCAGCTGGCCCAGAAAATTCATCAGGGAAGAAGTACTGTTGTGTCCGTAGTTAATACATTTCTTTTGGTTTACTACTACACAGGAAAGAGCAGGGTCAGCTCTGCCTAATTGGAAATAGACAGATGGTCCTCACAGTGAAGGACACATTACAACCCCCGTCTGCATTGAGGTGCAGGAATTTGTGTAATTTTGCATGATGCAAAGAAAGATGTATGGTGGCATTAAATGCAAATTAAAGATAATTTGCTATCTGACTTGAAAATGGCACCCAACTGGGCTAAACTCTGAAGAAGGAAGTGGCTTAATAATGCATGTGCCAATCAGACAGTGGTGAAAATATTACTGGCTACAGAAATGGTAGTGGGCAAGGTCAAAAGCAGCTGGTTATTGCCACAGCTGTATAATTTATAAGAGTGATTTACGAATCAAATGGCCTTCCCTGGGCTGCAGCTGCTCCCCCAGAACTCCCACATAGTCGGAGGGAAGGTAATGGGCCAATCAGCATGGTCACGCTGGGAACCAACCAGAGAGCAGGCCAGGAGAGAATGCCATGCGCTCCTTAGACAAATACTATGATAATGGTGGGATGTGCCAATCACACAGGACAGTCAGTGTGTGTGAAAGAAATTAAACCAAAAATGAAAGGAAGTTCTGCTGCTCATAGTAGAGCAGGATGTGTTTTTTTCTACAAACTATAACTTAGGCAGGCTACATTTGTCAGCATTTTTACACTGCTTGCAGAACAGAATAGACTTAATTTGATGGAATCTTACGCTTCCCACCCTGACATCAGACAATGACCACCAGGAGCATCCCAATGGGACTCCCTAATTTCTCGCATTACGGAGGTGGAGGATTGAGTGACTAAGCTAGAAGATGAGCAAGCTAACATCAACACAAGACCTGCGGCAGCCACTAAAGAGGACATACAACTGCTGACCGACAAGCTGGCCGCAGCTGAAGACTGATCCCGACGCAACAACCTTAGATTCGTTGGAATACCGGAGGGGGCTGAAAAGAATAATGTGTCTGCATTCTTGAACGAGTTTATCTCAGAGGCCCTTAGCATCCATCCAACCCCGGGGGGGATCCAGATGGGCTGCGCTCACAGGATCGGGAAACATGTGGAAGCGGGGGAAACGTCTCGTTGTTGAACAATTGTGGTATGCTTGCTACGATACAAAGATTGCCAAGCCATCCTGGAAGCAGCACAGGAAAATAAACGCCTGACGTGGGACAGCAAACAAGTTATGATTTTCCCGGATTGCTCGAGGGAGACGCAAAGGAAGCGAGAAGCATTCTCGCGCTGCAAGAAAGCACTCCATGAGCACAAGATTAAATTGGCATGCTCTATCTTGCACTTTTGAAGATTTGCATCAGTGGACGTAGTCCACGAGTGTTGGATGACCCAGGAAAAGCAATGGAGAACATCGAGAAGCGCTGAGAGACACGTCTGGCACTGTGTCAATGCGTCATGCGATCCGGGCGTACTATGGATATGTTTTGGAAACCTCAAAACCTTGCTGCCCGCCTGCTTCGGAAAGTAACGGTAGGTGAGATAGGAGGTGGGTGTATGCCAATTTGCAGACTGTTTAGTTCTTGGACATGGACAGATAATTTCAATTTAGCGGCACTGTACGTCACAAATAATTTTTAAGCAGAGATTTGAGTTGTTCCCAACAATTTCTGTTTTTGTATTGAAACTCGTTGGTTTTCCTAAACCTAATATTGAACGCAATTTTACATACCACACTCAGGGCAGTGGGCTTCCGGGATGCCCTTGTTCCACAAGTTACGGACCTGGGAGATTTACCTGTTTGTTTTATTTTAATAATGTTCAATCTGGCTCTGTTGTACTTTGTGCCAGACTGGCTCGCAATCTGCTGTTTATTGATATCACTATGGTATGGGTATTATTTTATTTTTTCCTTGCACCTTGTCTTGTCAAGCTATATAATTTACGTTGCACCATGGATCTTATCTTGTAATCAAATGGCCAATTATCCTACAGTAAAACACATTAAGACTGCCTATGACTAGCGGTGGGAGGATATTATGTTATTCATCCTGGAATGTGAATGGACTGGGCTGTCCAATTAAAAGAAAGAAATACTGAAAACTAAAAAACAAGCCGTAGTATTCTTGCAGGAAACACATTGTTGTTCCCAGGAATCGGTTAAATTATGTAGAGACTGGGTAGGACACGTGTCCTTTAGTGCTGGATCATCTAAAAGTCGAGGAGTAGCTATATTAATTAACAAAGGCATACAGTTCAGGCTCAGGAGGGAAGTCAAAGATGAGGAGGGCAGGATGATTATAATACTAGCAGAGATACAAGGACACACTGTGATACTTGCCAATGTATATGCACCCAATGTTGATCACCCTAACCTTTTCATAGACTAAGAAGTTGCATGATATTGGACAGTTTTCCCATAATTCTTGGAGAAGACTTCAATGTTGTCCTAGATCAACTCCTTGATAGAAGTAAACCAACATTAGGTTCTGTTTAATTGATAGTATTCTGTTAAACAGACCATGCAATGGTCAGACTACAAATGACCCCATATCAGGAAACAGAAAGATCACAAATGTAGTGTTTTAACTCAGCGTTATTACAGATGTGGGATTTAAGGAGAGCTAGGTTAGGCTAGAGTGGGCTAGGCTAGGTGAGAAGCTCAGTCATCCGAGAGTAGCTCGGAGTAGAGCCGCTGCTCCTTCGCGTTGAAAGGAGCCAGTTGAGGTGGTTCGGCATCTGGTAAGGATGCCTCCTGGGCGCCTCCCTAGGGAGGTGTTCCAGGCACGTCCAGCTGGGAGGAGGCCTCGGGGAAGACCAGGACTAGGTGGAGAGATTATATCTCCAACCTGGCCTGGGAACGCCTCGGGATCCCCCAGTTGATGTGGCTCGGGAAAGGGAAGTTTGGGGCCCCTACTGGAGCTGCTGCCCCGCGACCCGATACCGGATAAGCGGATGAAGATGGATGGATGGATGGATAGTTAGGCTATACGTGGAGACCAATGTCCCCACAGCTCCTTCTGCCACAGTGGCCAGGGAGGCCATGAAGGCCAAAGGGGATTTATTATTCAATATAATTAAGAAGAAGGCCAATGCTTCTAAACTCACAGATCTAGAAAGAAGAATAAAGAACACTGAAGCTAAATTAAAAAGGAATATATCTGAATCCATTTAAAAAAGTGACCCACCTTAAATGTGAATACAATGTCATAATATTCAAAAAAACAGAATATCTTTTGTTCAGGGCCAGGCAGACTATTTTTGAATCAAGGGATAAGGCAGGGAAATTTTGGGCTAGGTACATTACACAAAAGAGTCAAAGCTTTGGTAGCAACTGTGATGACTGGGGATGGGAGACTGGCAACTAATCTAGGGAAATAAATGATGCATTTAAGGAATTTTATATAAATCTTAATACATCTGAAAACACGGCACCAGACATAGAGATAGTGTCATTTCTCAAAAAATTAAACCTCCCTAAGCTGAGTGTCTCACAACAGGAGGAATTAGACTTGCTTATTAGTTCACAGGAGATACTATATGCAATTAAGGCCCTCCCATCAGGTAAATCTCCAGGCCAAGACAGATTTACAGCAGAATTCTTCAAATGTTATGCAGAAGATTGTTTGAGAATATGCTTGCAGAAGCATTTGAATCAGGCAAATTACCTCCCTCCTTAAACCAAGCAATTATCACACTCATACTTAAAAAAGAAAAGGACCCGACTGATTGTAAAAGCTATCGTCCAATAAGCCTAATATTTGTTGATTGTAGACTCTTATCTAAATACTTGCAAATACATTGGATCACTCATCCATCCTGACCAAGTGGGCTTTATTACACAGAGAAATTCTTCTGATATTGTGAGACGCCTTATAAATATTATGAGGTCGATGCAGGACTCCAACGATCCAACAGCAACTATCTCACTTGATGCTGAGAAAGTGTTTGATAGGCTGGAATGGAGGTTTATGCTTCATACTTACGCTTAAAACTTTTGGATTTGGTCAACATTTCTCAGATGGATAGAGATTCTGTTCAAAGATCCGCAGGCCGCACTGATCTCCTCTTATTTTACACTTGGTAGAGGCACCCGGCAGGGCTCTGCATTATCGCCAGGGCTTTTCTGTCTAGCTCTGGAGCCTCTTGCAACAGCTATTTGCGAGAATCAGAGAATTCGGGGAGTCAGAATTAATGAGTCTACACATAAGCTTCTGATGTAAGCAGAGGACATTTTGTGGCTTGCCTCGGACCCAGCCAGATCCGTCCCAGCATTACTGGACGTTATTGAGTCCTTCTCCAAGATATCAGGGTACAAAGTTAACTGGTGTAAGTCGGAGGGCCTTCCACTGACTTCGTACTGCCCAAAAACTTTATTTCAGGCGGGGTTGTTTCAATGGCCCTAGTAAAGGCATAAAATATCTTGGTTTTCTCTTCCCTCACCATTTTAAAAAAATTGAAAAGAATTTGGACCCACTTTTCATAAAATTTCCTTAGAAACAGATAGATGGTCATTACTGTTTGTGTCCATTGTGGGAAAGGTCAACGTCCTGAAGGT
>NW_022602541.1:0-45749 GCF_008692095.1 Etheostoma spectabile | reverse complement strand
AAAATAACCGCACAACAAGCACTTTGTTTGATAATTTGATTAAATGGTCCCATCAACAAAATTAGGTTAATATTTACCATATGTTATTCCATGTTATGTTTTCAATTAACTTTCACCACTAATATTGGTGCAGTTATAAAAATTACTGTGTATTAGTACATGGAAATGAATGGCTAACTGCTTGCTGTGAAGAAAGTTACACTGAAAGTGTAAACTGCAGGGTGACTTATTAAGATGGGACGATAATGCACAAATAGAGCTTGTGCAACTAATGTAATGTTACCATTACATTAGCATTATAAGCCAACACCACCACTTATGGTTGAAACAGGTTAATGTTATCAGCCCGGTGGGACCGATATGCATACATAATCTATTTTTACAGTTCATTTTCAGTAAGCAAAGGTTTTAGTTAGCCTGCTAGATTGGTTGGCCAGAAACAACCATCAATCCCATCTAACAAAAAACAGGCTTAAAACATTATTTACCGGAAAACTATACAGCCAACTCCTTGAGTGTCTCTTGTAGTTCAAACGAACATTGAAAAAGACAATTTCAGGGGACCAAAATGTTCGATTAAAACTAGTGAAAACTACGTAAGATGATCAAAGTTTAGAACACGGACACCACCAGCCCATGTCATGATTGATTGATAGGTCTCAAACTGTCAGTCACAAATGAGCCACACCCAAAACATCCCCTGCATTAGTCTATTTTAAAATCATTGAGACCATAATTCAAAAAATGAACATCATTCTGTATTGAAGGAAAAAACTACAGATGGAGACCATGAACCTCTTGTGAAAATGTTTACTGAAGTAATAAATCAAGTGAGAAATTGGTAATTTCCCCATAGACTTCTATAGAAACCAACATCCTTTTTGCAACCTTTCCCTTTCTTTCCCTCTCCCCACTGGACAAACATGTCTACTTGGAACAACTGACACATGTGTGCAGAAAGACAGACAGAAAGTACTTAATGAAGTACATGTGAAAGTAACCAAAATGGCCTGAAAATAGCCTGAAGTTTGATGCAACATGGTCAGAACTGTTAGGCAACTACAGCCGTCTTTGACGCCCTTATTTATTTAATAGTTAAAGCTGAACTGCATTTTCTATAATCGGAATTCCGGACAATTTTTATGTTAATCATGATCTTTATAAATATGCTGCTGAGTACTTTCAATTGAATAAAACCCCGACCTGAGTTGTTCACGGAGTTGTTCACAAAGGAAGGAGCTTGGAGTAACGTAATGAGGAGTATATAGCAGATATACAACACACAGAAGAGCCTTTTGAGTTTGATGGTCGTCCTTATTTATTTGAACCCGAGAATACAGACGAAGAGCTCGCCTCCAAAGAGTTGGAAAGAACCACAGAGAGAGGTGCAACAGGCAGAGGAAGCAGCTGCTCCAAACGCAAGCTACCACTGGCAGTAACGTTATTACTGTGCAAGCCACATGCCCAAAAGCCTGGCTGAACACACTTACAGAGCTGCCAACTTTTCCAAAAACCCGTGGAGTGAGATTTGGTGGGGCCAACCCATATTTTGCCGCGAACAAAGGCTCTTTCAGCCTCATTATCCTTCAGGGTTTAAATTGGGATTTTTTATGTGTGGAGGGATGGGAGGCTCTCCCTAGGGGGGTCTGGGGGTAGGCCCCCCCAGTAATTTTTGAAAATAAACCATAAATAGCACTTTCTGGAGTGTTTTGTGCAAAAAAATAGAGAAATCAAGTCTTACATGATATGTGCAAAACTGTAGGGTTAAGAGCCTTTGCATTGTTGTAGTATCAACAGGTATTAGGGCATTTAGCATTTACATTATTTACATTATTAACGTCTTAGGATATAAGAACTGACCCAGACAATGTGCCAAACATAATAAACCACATGACGAGACAGTAGGATATGTCAGCAACAGCTGAGAAGATTTGGGTCTGTGGTGAACAGGTCCAGGGGTCCCTGGTGTAGGGACCAGGGACCCAAAGTTAAATTAATGTTGAGGGATCAACTAAGACCACTGAATTTCTAAAGAATAAGAACCACTGATTTACATAAATTCTAATCCTTTAACCTTTGTGCCAAGGCTCAGTAATTTGGCCCTCATCCTCTGTGCCCCACTTACTGTATTTACTTTTATGGAAATAAAGACTGTTTGTTCATTTTATGAAACATTGACTGAATTATTTTCAGTTACATTTAGAGAAGCACCGAGGTTAGAGAAGCACAATAGTGGCCCAACGTGCTGTGTATATTAGTATAGTATAGCTCAGATGTGTTTCATCAGATTCTGCTCATGTTTACAACTTTGTGCACATTCAAAATATAATCCTCCCATCTCTGTTGTCCGAGATTTGGAGAATTGTAATATAGTCTGCTGTGCATGTTATTTCTCCGTTGATATGGTAGTATCTCATTCAGACCGTTGCACAGAACACAGAGGCCCATTTGGGTCTCTGGTCTCTGACAAAGTTTATAGGTGGCTGTATGCTGCTCTTCATTGGAGGTAAACGCACGGATGTCCACAGCTGAGCGAGTCCACTAAAATGAACTGAAGTTGCTACACTACCAGCTGCGCTGCTCACCTCTATCTTTACAGAGAGAGTAGTCACAAAGTGACGGATGGGTCTGTAATACTCAGAGCACATACCTGAAGCCGGGGAAATACACCTGGGAAGGCTCGTGAAAAAAATGTTTTCAGTTTGCGACAATTCAAAAATTCCACTGACAGGGAGCGCTCTTGAACCCTGTCACAGTCTATGAAAGCACAACTAGTCGATCATAAGTGGCTCAACAGGTAGATAAACTAATCTTTCAGAAATTTGACTGGCCAGGTTGACAATTCAGCGTGAGAAATCGGGGGGTGTGGCGTGTGAGCGTGTGAAAATAATCAAATGCGTGTGTCTCACGGCCAATGCGTTAGAGGGCAACCCTGACACTTATCAATAGCAGCTAACAGCTAAAAGCTAGCTAGCTCTAGCAGCTAACCAGGCAAGCAAGCTACCCACCTGCAAGAACAAGACAGGGTAGGTCAATTAAAACAATGTCTGACTTGAAAAACACATCTTGATGTTACTTAAGGGCCTGTTCATGTTGTACAGACCATATTAATTGCATTGTGTGTCTGTTAAAAGGCACAAAGGCACTCTAAAACTTGCCCCGTTAACTGTCCTTTTAGCTCAGTGGAAGCTTTTACATGTAGCTGCAGCTACCCGGTCGTTTTTTTTTCAGTTGAAAGTACTTGCATATTTATTTTGTTTAAGAATAACATAAAAATTGGCTGGAATTCTCCTTTAAGTAGTGATTGTATAGTTTGTGGTGTGTATCATAGTACTGATATCCAGCCTCCAGGAAGCATTCTTTGCTGTCATTAGGGGTATGATGATGACGGACAGCAGCAGAGCTGAAGTACCCATAATCAAAGCAAACAGTGTCTTCTTAGAGTCCTGCTTGTTATAGTTACAGAATCCATTTGATCATGCTATGCTGTAAATACAAGGAAAGCTGCAAACAAAAATGTGAGTTGTACAACCTTTTAAAATAGTTTTTTAACCCTTGACTACCAACCCTTTCCCACTGCAATATTGCTGTTCAGTATCTGGCTATATCTTCAGACAGATTGCCACTGAATCTGTCATGAGGTGCACAAAGTAAGTCAACAATTCTCTGATGACTTGCAGACAAATGTATTGTTGCATTTCCTGCATTCCAGTGGCACCAGAGTCTTATGGGACTGAAAACCAGCTGGATTGCTTTGGTGTTGTCTGTTAGGGATCTCACTGTAATTTGTTGCTTAAAGTAAGCTTTCCCTAGCAAGCTTGTCCCTTGATGTACCTGAAACACCTGTCATCATTTCTTTGGGGGCCACATATCTGTTGGTCTCGAGAAGTTTCATCTGTTCACTCATTTTGTACGTTTCCTTTGTGAGCAAGAGTCTATGCATGTTTATACTATGCCATGAACCGTAACCTTTTTCTGATGGGCTGGCAGGTTCTGGTAATATTGCATTAAGGTTCAACCAAAAGTAACCATTGCAACGATATTGATGCGTTATGCCTAATTAACAATTAATTTGGGCAGCACGGTGGCTAAGTGGTTAGTACTTCTGCCTCACAGCAAGAAGGTTCTTGGTTTGAATCCAGATAATTCTGGGCCTTTCTGTGTGGAGTTTGTATGTTCTCCCTGTGTTTGCGTGGGTTTCCTCCGGGTGCTCCGGTTTCTTCCCACCATAAAAAAAGACATGCATTCTCGGTAGGACTACAGTTGAAGAATAGCCAATTGGCTAACACTGGTGCATTTACAGAAATGTTGATAATGTGCATTGTCCTAATCAAATAAAAAAAGGTTAAAAGCCACTTGTTTTGGTTAACAAAGTTATGCAAAACACATTGTGTGTATTGTTGAGGCCAAAGATGAATTCCTTTTTTCCATCATAAATTTGACAAAACAGGTTTTTTACATCAATGTTTGATTACTAGTCTTCCTCTTCCCTGCCTTTGTTGGAGCAGCACTATTGGTTATAAACTTCACAGAGTACCTTTATACCAAATATTCTCAATAGATCAGTCAATAGCAACGATTTTCTGTTTAGTAGTTGGCACAGTGAGTGACAGCTGTCAGCTGAGGAGATACTTCCATCCACTCATTCATTGGCTGCTGCTTGCCCCATGTCAGCAGGCTGAACATTATAATCCAGACGTCCCTTTCCACAGCAGCAACATCTTCAAGCTCCTCCTGGGTGATCCTAACATATCCTGATATAAATCAACATTTACATTCTTAGTGTAAGGAATAAATAAGAGAAGGCAAATGCTTCTGAAACTTCTTTAGAGAGTACAATTCACAAATGAATAGACTGTAATGGTGCATGTGTCATAATCTTTGTAAAAAAGTGCAGTGGTAAGGGGAACATGAAAACTAAATCTGGATCAAGATCTACAACCTCATCTCCTGTTCTTGCTTCCTTTATTTGAATTCTGTCAGACAATGTCAAAGAGTTCTTCTTTTTGATATATATATTTTATTTATTTGATTTTGCAAAAACAGTGTAAAGATATTTCATACATAAATCTCATTCATATGTCAGATCCTTCACACTAGGACAAAACAGACAAGAAAGGCCAGAAACATTAAAAAATAGATAAAGACATAAAACTACAAAACAGACAAATCAAATAACATACATGCACTCAGATAACACTTTTGTTGTAGTCCCTAATATTCATGTAAACATTAATACAATCAAAGTAATACATGGCTGGGGTTTAGAAGCCATCCATATTAAATCTATGCATTGTGACAGAGTATTATTTGGCAATCATTTGTAGTTAGCATTTAGAATTGAGATTATCCTATAGGAAGAACATTGGACAGGATATTTACCCTTTTAATCCTAAAAGACTTCTGATAGAGATTAAACAGCATGTATTTTGCTGACATCATACCTGAATGCTGATCTGATTTCTGATTTGGATGCCCACTGGAGCAGGAGCCTCTGATCAGAACTGTCAGTAAACCGACATGCTGCCTCATCATTTGCCTCTGCTTACAAAGCTTTGGTTTGTTGCTTGTCTGCAGTCTGATGCAAGAGCTTAATGAGGCCTCCAAGGTATTACGCATCATATACAGTCAATGTGCGTGCACCGTGAATATTGAGTGTGTAACAGCAGCAGTTTAAAGGTGAAATACCTGTCCTACCTGAAAAGCCTGCTCCTCAAGCCACAATCATGTATTTTTCTATTTGTGTTAGCAAATTGCTTTTTAAACCGATTATAATCTGACATTGTAAGAAACTAAAAACTTGTCTTTACAACATTGTTGACTAATTGTTCTACGCCATTGACTGGCATCTTTTAAAGAAGAACTGACCTACGTTGATATCATATAAACACAGCAGTAGTTCAGGCACAGTTGCATTAACTGTCTCATGCTTTAAACCTACAATATGTAATTTTCTGCCCGTTAGGGGTCTCTCAATCAAAACAATGAATGTAAACACATATGTGCATAATATGCATTTTAATGGGCTGGTAAAAAAGACTAAAGCTAACTACAGGGTCATAGCTCAACCCAAACCACCTTTTCTGATAGAAGAGAATGAGGTCAGACATCTGTTGAGGAAACAAAACTGCAGGAAGGCAGCAGGCCCCGACCAGGACTCTGCTGCCACTATTAAATGGTGTACCAATGAACTGTTGTGTGCCTTCACTGACATTTTTAACAGGTCCCTTAGACTATTTAAAGTCACAGGTTGTTTTAAATCTGTCACAATTATTCCTGTCCCCAAGAAGTTGACTGTGAGTTGCTTGACTGACTACAGACCAGTGGCTCTAACCCCCGGTATCATGAAAGTTTCTGAGGGATTAGTGGCCAATCACCTCCCTATGTGACTATGTCACTTGGCCCTTTCCAATTTGCGAGAACAGGGAGAACAGATCTGTTGAAGATGGTGTTTCTCTTTGCACCCATAACATCCTTCAACATCTGGAAGGGACAACATGCAAGGGTACTGTTTATTGATTAAAGTTCTGTTTTTAATAATATAATACCAAAGAGATTAGGTGACAAACTCCTGGGGTTGGGTGTTAAGGAGTTCAAATGTAAGTGGATCCCTGACTTTTTAACTGACAGATCTCAAGTGGTTATGACAACCTCTTGTCAAAATCAATGTCCACCAGCATTGGCGCCCCCCTGAGGTGTGTTCTGACTCCCATCTTGTACTCATTTTATACCAAAGCAGAAGTGTCCTTGCTGGCTGAGTGGTGCTCAAGTAACAACTTGTCTCTCAACATCTCCAAAACCAGGGAGAGGGTTTTGATTTCAGGAGCAAAATAGTAAGTTGCTCCAGCCCCTGGCCATAAAGGACAAAACTGTTGATTGGCTGAAAAGTTTCAGCTTCCTTAGGACCATCATATCCTCCAGTCTTAAATGGAACACCAATGTCAGCCAGATTGTTAAAAAAAAGCTCACCAGCGACTCTTATTTTTAAGACACCTCAGAAGAAAAGTGTGTCCAAGGCTGGGATGCTCCACTTCTACAGGGGTGTGATAGAGAGCACTCGACTCCATCACTGTATGTTGGGGTAACAGCTCAGCGGATAAGTCTGCACTGAACAGGGTAGTTAGGACAGCGTCAAGAATAATTAATAATTAAGATCTGTGACATTTACAACATCTACTCAAAGCTGGACTTAAAATACTCAAAGATTCATCACACCCCGCTAATTCCCTTTTCACCCTTCTACCATCAGGTAGAAGGCTAAGAAGTATCAGATCTAGAACCACCCATTTTTATATAATATCACTTACCCGCAGGCTTTGAGGCCCATCAATTCACACCAAAAATCCTCATCTGCTCTGCTTACACAGCTACGTCCTCCTCCTCAGGGTCACTAAATGCACTAGCACTTTGTCTGGTCTATTTGATTATTTATTGTGGCATTGGTGGCAACCCAAGTATCTCTTTTTATTTAGTTTTTTAATCTTCTGTTTTATTGTATGTCCAGTCTGATGATGTGTTTTCATTCTTGTCCTATACTGTTTTGTATTGTCTTGTGTGAGCCAAATCACCAAAAGGAATTCCAGGTGATTTGCGTCGCTTTGGAAAAATAAAGACTTGAACTTGAGCCAGACTTGAACACTTGGGGCAATATGGTCGGTTTTCCCCGATGGAACATAAAACTTTGTGTTACTGCGAATGTGTCATAAGAATAACACACAAGAAATTATGATTTGGTCACTTGGCTTTCGACAGAACAGTGTCTTGCTTTTTACCGCTGCTTCTGTGTTGTATTTTAAAGACAAATTACAAAGTGAAAAAAGTTTGGAAGCTGATGAATCTGGGGTGAGTTTAGGCTGGTGAAGTGCGTTTTACTCTATATTGTAGCTAGTTTTAAATCAATTTTTGTATTGACAAAGCCCCCCCCCCTATACAATGTAGCTAGTGATGACTCATCTATCATGCCAGGGGCTGTCTGCCGTGACAGCTGTTAGGTTGTCATGTTCTACTTTGTCTGCATCATGTGTCACAGGTAAGTGCAGTTTGGTAGTAGTTATCTGGAAATAGTTGGAGAGATTAAGGAAACAATTTTAACTATTATAACTATTTTCAGTTTCAGTTTTCTAGACAACTGCTTAGAAAAACCCATGGTGCTGATTGTTGGGGCAAGTTCAGATTACTCTGGGCGTTCAAAACCTTAAGATTGACATCACCTGGTCTTTCCAGTCGATGATTGAGAACAATCCATGATAAAGTCAGGTCTCAGCTTTCCAAAGGGGGCGGTGCATGCTATAAACTCTGCAGGGTGCCCAAACTTTTGCAGATGCCATTTTTTTGTTTTCTGTTATTTTGAAAGTGTAAATGATGGAAATAAAATCTAACTTTTTGTGACATATTATACGAATGTCTAATCTGTCATTTGATGCCTTTTAGAGATTTTTCCATCTTTTCTTAGCTTCTTTATGCACATTAAGACAAATTTTTACCTGGGATAAACACTTTTGAACCCCACTGTATATGTTTTTTTATACACTGTTTTTTATGTTTTTTTATACACTGTTGTGTTTCTTTAGAAATAAACATATGGACAAACAGAGTCTTTAATTGCTTCAGATGTAAAGTTATTTGCAGTCAAAGTGACTTCAAAATGAATGGCAGTGAATGGGATGCTAACAGTAGGTGATGGCTTTGTAGCATTGAAATGGCGCCACAGGAGCTACGCCTAAAGAGGAAAGGCATACCTCCTTGGTTTCATCCAAACCAGGAAAGAAAATGCCTCTGCACTCAATTGGATAGACCTACAACCAATCAAAACAATGAAACTCAACACCAATGATGAAGAGAAGGTGTATTCTATCCATAGCATCCCCTCTTTTCATTTCTGTCCTCACTGCTGACTTTTAGACTTTTTTGTAGCTGGATATATCATTTGTTTTGTGTAAATGTGAATGTGTTTAACGTTAGTGATAGTGAGATGCTTGCTACAGTTGCATTTCTAGAGATAAATCTGTAACAACACGTTTTATTTTACTGATTCACGGCTTTGTTTTAGTGCCGCTGGGCACGCCCTCTCTTCAGCTTCTCTCTATCTTCTCTTTGCTTTCGGGCAGTCGTTGAGGCTCCGTCTAAAACGCTGACATTTCATACAGCTGTTTGTAAGGTAGAAAGAAAATGGATTATTGATCATTTTATTTCTGTAGTTTATAGTAGACTTTACCAGCTGACTTCTCTATTGGCTGTTCCAGCAGCAACCACCTTTGTTTTAAACAAATTCAACCCAAGTGCACTTTGGTGACGTAATAACATCATTGTATAAAACCCTCCCTGAAAATTTGATTCGTCCAAACAGCTCTGGTTCAAGCATAGTTGCTCCACAATGGATCAAGACCAGACCGAACCTCGCAACCTCAAATTTTGTGGGCGGGGCTAAGTTTGGCTGGCATCCAGGCTAATTCTGAGACATGCTAAAGCAGTAAATTAGCTATGTGAGTAGACCCCCTTCCTGCCCCAAGCAATAATGAAAAGAGGGCTGTAGAATAGAATAGGACCACGATTAGCCACGCTTCCACTAAGCCATAGAAAAGTAGAACCACTCTGCTTATGCTGCTCCTAACCAAGTATTTCCACTTCTATTAAGTACTACTAAACCGTTGATCCTGCAAACCATGCCTCCGAAAGTTACAAAAAGTAGATCAGATCAAGGAGCTACAAGCCCTGACGATGGAGGAGATGTATTGACATTGGCATCCATAGCAGCTTTATTAGAGAAAAATCGGAAAGCCCTCTCTGCTGACTTCAACGCCACTATGGTAAAACTGGAGAAAAGGCTTGATAACATACAAGCGACGGTATCCGATCATGTTGGGAAGATTAGGGCGCTCAAATCAAATGCTAACCTGCAGGACGAACGCCTGCTAGCTATGGAAATAACATGTGCCAAGCTAACTGATAGCAATGCTAAACTAGCTGCTAAAGTCACCAATCTGGAATCCCATAGCGGCGCAAAAACATCAGAGTGCTTGGCCTACCGGAGTCAATTGAGGGATATAATCCATCCACGTTCTTCTCAATGATGCTGTTTAAGGTCTTCGGCAAGAAGATTCTGGATTCTCCTCCGGAGTGCGACAGAGCTCACCGGACTCTTGCTAAGAAACCACAGCCGGGCCAACTGCCGAGACCGGTCATCATCCGCCTTCATAAATTCCAGGTCAAGGATAAAATAATCCGCGAAGCACGGTTGATGAGAGGTCAGTTAAAATACCGGGACAATTTGATTTTCATCTACGAGGACTACGCTCCGGAGGTTCTGGAACAACGACATCAGTACCGTGAGGTAATGGCGGAGCTATACAAACTAGAACTTAAGCCTTGCTGTTCCCTGCCAGGCTCACCATTAAATTGAAGGAGGGAGGTAGGAAAGGCCTTGCATCGGTTGTGGAAGCAAAGGAATACATTGCGTCTATTCGTTAGACTATCATTATTCACCAGACACTTGAGCATGATTGCACTTGTCTGGTTAACGGGCAAACCAGAACAACAGACTGTCTTGGTTAGCCTTTTCGTTTTCCTTATTTTTCTGCAGCCCCGGTGTGCGTGAGCATTTTTTGAAGTACAGTCTTATGGGTTTTATAAACTGATTAACAAGACAGTTGACTTTTGTTCCACTTGGCATTGTATTTCTTGAGTTCATGTGATACACTCTCTCCCTATCTTACGTTTTAGGTATTTTTTCTTCAATACATTTAACCTTATTTCAGTGGAATAGGGGTGAGTATTTCTATGGTGGTTAGAGAGCTAAAAATATAATTGGCAGCTACTTTTCTTTTTTCTTTTTTTTCTCTTAATTAAATTTTTCTGTTGGAAATAGACGTGGAATTATCATTATCCGTGTAAGCGTTTGTGAATATAAAGATGATTTCTATGTGCACATGTTACTTTTATATGATCCCAGCAAACCTTTTGGTCAATCAACTTAAATACTTTAGTATTATTTAATTTGGCGTTCGATGATTTAAACTATGATGGAGAGGATGTTAATCTCTGTACTGATATAGTTAAGAATTTAAATTGTAAATACTATATCCCTGAACAAATAAAAAACTTAAATTATGTAAATAACTACTCATTTAATATTCACTTAATATTAGAAGCTTGTGGAAACATCATGAAGAATTAGCTACCTTACTTTTAACCTCTGACTGTAGCTTTGATGTCATTGGTTGCAGTGAAACCTGGATTAATGACAGGACCTTTACTAATATTCTTAATCTTAATGATTACAAGCTAGTCACCAAAAACAGACTTGGCCGCCCTGGTGGTGGTGTCTGTTTATATGTGCAGTGCATTCTAGACATCATATGAGTCTTTGTTATGATATTGTCTTAGATGATAATCAGTGTGATTCACTTTTTATTGAGGTAAACCTCAAAAAGCTAAACAACTTATAGTAGGAGTAATTTATCCTCCCCCCAACTCTGACTTTGATACTTTTAAAATTAAACTGGAAGACATATTATTCTCCATAAACAGGAAAACAAAGATTGTGTTCTGCTAGGGGACTTTAATATTGATGTTCTCAAAGAAGATGCTATCAAAAATGACTTCATTAATACTTTACATTCTTCTTCCTTTTTTTGTACCATAAATCAGTTTACTAGGGTGACTCACTCCACTGAGTCAGCTATTGACAATATCATTACAAACATTCAAAGCGCTTTGAGCAGTTGTTAAGACTGGAAAAGCGCTATATAAATACAGCACATTTACATTTACATTCAAAATGCTAGGCTTGAATCTGGAGTTGTGTTATCAGATATTACTGACCATTTTCCAATTGTATTATTTCTAGAATCTGCTAGTAAGATTCAATTACAGAAGCAAAAAATTAAAACTAAAATCCTAAACGAGACAACTCTCGAACAACTGAGGGGTAGTTTACAGGCAAAAACTTGGGAAGTAATTTATGATTGTAATGATCCAGACACTGCATATGACTACCTATTAAATGAAATCACAAACTCTATTAATCGTACCATCCCTGAGAAGACTGTAAATTGTGGTGGAATTGGTCATAACCCCTGGCTCACAAAGGGTATTTTAAAATCTATCGCGCATAAGAACAAACTTTACAAACATTTCTTAAAAAAACCAAGTGCCAGGAATAAGAAATTATACAGTAATTATAGGAATAAGCTCACACATATAATAAGGAAAAGTAAAAGTAACCATTATTCATACCTCATTCAAGCATCCAAGGGTGACTCTAAGAAGTCTTGGAAAGTGCTAAATGAAGTACTTAACAAGAGCAAAAACAGCACTGTGCTTCCAAATATTGCTAATAACTCCTCAAATGATATTGATCTAGCAAACAATTTAAATAATTACTTTGCCTCACTTGGGGAAAAACTCTAACAATATAAACCAACCGCAGGGTATTTTTCCTAATCATTATTTCCAAGGCAACTACAACAATTCTTTCTTTATGAAGCCAACTGACTGCAACGAAGTCTATAAAATTATCATACACTGCTGGTGAGGATGAAATCTGTAGCATAATTCTGAAAGCCATAGTAGTTGATATCATTGAGCCACTTACTTATTGCATAAACCTTTCGTTGCTCTCTGGAATTGTGCCAAAAAGGGCAAAAATTTCAAAAATCATACCAGTTTTTAAATCTAGGGATTAAAATGATATGAGCAATTATCTATTTTGCCTACAATTTCTAAGGTTCTCGAGAGAGGAGTGTACAAGAGGTTAAATGGATACCTTGATAAGCAAAATATTGTTGTTTCTTCCCAATAGGGCTTCAGGAAAAGTAGTACCACATGTATGGCTATACTAGATCTGACTGAAAAGATCAATGATGCCATTGATAAAGGTGACTGTGGTATTGGTATTTTTTTAGATTTATCCAAGGCATTTGATACTATTGATTTTGATATCTTATTGAACAAATTACATCATTATGGAATTAGAGGACTAGCACTCAGTTGGTTCAAAAGTTATTTATGTGGCAGACAGCAATTTGTAAATATTAAGGAACAAATTTCTTTAAGAAAACCCATTAAATTTGGAGTCCCTCAGGGATCCATTTTGGGTCCTCTTCTGTTGTTATATGTTAGTGACTTTGAAAATTCCACTAAGGTTTTACATAAAGTTTTATTTGCTGATGACTAAAAATTATTCATATCACATAAGAGTCCAATTGGACTGGAAGAAATAATAAATAGAGAGTTAAGTAATGTAAAAATTTGGTTTCGGCGTAATAAATTATCTCTTAACATAAAAAGACAAATTACATTGTATTTCATTCTAAACAAAACCAAATAGTAAACAAGCATGTTTGTGTTAAAATAATTCAATTCAATTCAATTTTATTTATAGTATCAATTCATAACAAGAGTTATCTCAAGACACTATACAGATAGACCACACTCCAGAATTTACAAGGACCCAACAGTTCTAGTAGTCTCCTCCAGAGCAAGCAACAGTGTGACAGTGGCGAGGAAAAACTTCCTTTTAGGCAGAAACCTCAGTCAGACCCAGGCTCTTGGTAGGCGGTGTCTGACGGGCCGGTTGGGGTTAGAATGAAGAGTGGCAATAACAAAATAGAAAAAATTAGTAGTTTGTAGCAGTTCTTTGTAAATGTGCTGTATTTATATAGCTCTTTTCCAGTCTTAACAACTGCTCAAAGCGCTTTTACATCTACAGGTAACACACATTCATACACACATTCATACACATTCATACACTGTGGCCCAAGGACACTTCGACAATGACTGCAGGGGCAGGGCTCGAACCACCAACCTTCCGATTGGCAGGCAACCGCTCTACCACTGAGCCACAGCCGCCCCACTAGTAGTTCATGGCATAACAGGACGCTGTGCGGCATTACAAGGCACAGCAGGACGTAGCAGGACGTAGCAGGACGTAGCAGGGCACTGCAGTGTAGCAGTTTAACATGGCATCACAGAACGTGTAGCGGGACCATGGCGACAGCTGCTACCCTGATTTTGGAGCCTCTCTGATCCAAGGGAACATGCTGGGGAAAAAAAGAACATAAGGACTCCGGGGAATGACTCCCCAGAGCTAGGTTAGTAACAAGCATTTCTGGGACATGGATGCACATAAATGAAAAGATGGAAAGATAGAGGAGAGAGGAGCTCAGTGTATCAAAATAAGTCCCCAGCGGTCTAAAACTATTTTAACAGCAAAACCAAGAGAGACAAGGTAAAGAGAGCTCCAGCCCGGTCGGGCTAGAACTCTCCCCAACCGGATCGGGCTGTATGCCAAGTCTCCCTTTAGTTTTATTATATTCTTGATTATATGATAGATAAATCTGAAAACTATGTGACTAACTACTACTCCCTAACAATATTCGATTCTATGCCCTAACTAGTGTATCAAAATAAGTCCCCAGCTGTCTAAAACTATTATTACAGCAAAACCAAGAGAGACAAGGTAAAGAGAGCTCCAGCCCGGTCGGGCTAGAACTCTCCCCAACCGGATCAGGCTGTATGCCAAGTCTCCCTTTAGTTTTATTATATTCTTGATTATATGATAGATAAATCTGAGAACTATGTGACTAACTACTACTTCCTAACAATATTCGATTTTATGCCCTAACTATAAACTTTATCAAAAAGGAAAGTCTTAAGCCTACTCTTAAATGTGGAGACGGTGTCTGCCTCCCGGACCCAAACTGGAACCTGGTTCCACAGGAGAGGAGCCTGATAGCTGAACGCTCTGGCTCCCGTTCTACTTTTAGAGACTCTAGGAACCACCAGTAACCCTGCATTCTGGGAGCGCAGTGCTCTGGGGGGGTAGTAAGGTACTGTGAGCTCTTTAAGATAAGATGGAGCCTGACCATGAAGAGCTTTGTAGGTGAGAAGAAGGATTTTAAATTCTATTCTAAATTTACAGGAAGCCAATGCAGAGAAGCTAAAACAGGAGAAACGTGATCTCTTTTCCTGGTTCCCGTCAGAACACGTGCCGCAGCATTCTGGATCAGCTGTAGAGTCTTTATGGATTTTTTCGAGCAGCCTGATAATAAAGAATTGCAGTAATCCAACCTAGAAGTAACAAATGCATGGACTAGTTTTTCTGCATCATTTTTAGACAGGATATTCCTGATTTTTGCAATATTACGTAGGTGAAAAAAGGCGATCCTTGAAATTTGCTTTAAGTGGGAATTAAAGGACATGTCCTGATCAAAGATGACTCCAAGATTCTTCACAGTGGTGCTGGAGGCCAGGGTGATGCCATCCAGAGTAACTATATCTTTGGATAATGCGTCACGGAGGTGCTTGGGTCCGAGAGCAATAACTTCAGTTTTATCTGAGTTTAACATTAGAAAATTACAGGTCATCCAGGTTTTAATATCCTGAAGGCACGTTTGAAGTTTAGCTAACTGATTAGTTTCATCCGGCTTGATTGATAGATATAACTGAGTATCATCTGCATAACAATGAAAGTTTATGGAGTGTTTCCTAATAATACTGCCTAAAGGAAGCATATATAAAGTGAACAGGATTGGACCGAGCACAGATCCTTGTGGGACTCCATGACTAACCTTGGCGTGCACAGAGGATTCATCGTTAACATGAACAAACTGAGATCGATCTGATAAATAAGACTTAAACCAGCTTAGAGCAGTCCCTTTAATGCCAATTAAATGTTCCAATCTCTGTAATAAGATATAATGGTCAATGGTATCAAATGCACCGCTAAGATCTAATAACACAAGTACAGAGATAAGTCCTTTGTCTGATGCAATTAGGAGGTCATAGTAATTTTCACAAGTGCTGTCTCTGTGCTATGATGAACTCTAAATCCTGACTGAAAATCCTCAAATAAGCTGTTGCTATGCAGAAAGTCGCACAGCTGTTTGGCGACTGCTTTCTCAAGAATCTTAGAGAGAAATGGAAGGTTAGATATAGGTCTATAGTTGGCTAAAACATCTGGATCAAGGTTTGGCTTTTTCAGAAGAGGTTTAATTACAGCAACTTTAAAGTGCTGTGGTACATAGCCTGTTAATAAAGACAAATTGGTTATATCCAGTAGCGAAGTGTTGACTAATGGTAAAACTTCTTTAAGTAGCCTAGTCGGATGGGATCCAAGAGGCAGGTTGATGGCTTAGATGAAGAAATAATTGAATTAAATTGATAAAGATCAAGTGAAGCAAAGCAGTCTAAACATGTATCTGGTTTTACAGCTGTTTCTAAAGTTCCCGAGTTTAGAGATAAGTCGTGCCAGTTAAAGGCAGGTCTTGGTGAATTTTGCTTCTAACACTTATAATTTTATCATTGAAGAACCTCATAAAGTCGTTACTACTAAGAGCTATGGGAATACTTGGCTCAGTAGAGCTGTGACCTTCTGTTAGCCGGGCTACAGTGCTGAAAAGAAACGTGGGATTGTTCCTATTTTCCTCTATTAATGACGAGTAGTACGCTGTTCTGGCATTATGGAGGGCCTTCTTATACGTTTTTAGACTATCTTGCCAGATTAAACCAGAATTTTCCAGTTTGGTGGAGAGCCAGATCTTCTCAAGTTTCCGCGATATTTGCTTTAATTTGCGAGTTTCAGTGTTATACCACGGAGCTAACTGTCTTTGTTTTATTATCTTCTTTTTTAGAGGGGCAACAGATTCGAGAGTCATTCGTAGCGAGCCTGCTGCACTATCAACAAAATGATCGATTTGGGAGGGACTCATGGCATAGGAGTCCTCCGTTACTTTGGGACTTGGTAATGAATTAAATGCTAACGGAATCGTATCCTTAAATTTAGCTACAGCACTATCAGATAGACATCTTGTATAGAAGGTTTTGCCTAATGGCGTGTAGTTCAGCAGTATAAACTCAAAAGTTATCAAACAGTGGTCAGATAAAAAGGGATTCTGTGGGAACACTATTAAATGTTCAATTTCAACACCATATACCAGAACAAGATCGAGGGTGTGGTTAAAACGGTGAGTCGGTTTATGAACACTTTGAGAGAAGCCAATAGAATCTAATAGAGAGATAAACGCAGTGCTAAGGCTATCATTCTCATCGTCCACATGAATATTAAAATCCCCTACAATAATAACTTTGTCTGTTTTTAGCACTAAGTTTGACAGAAACTCTGCAAATTCAGATAAAAATTCAGAGTATGGACCAGGTGCTCGGTACACTATAACAAATAGAATTGGTTGCATTGATTTCCAACTTGGGTGTGAAAGACTAAGAACAAGACTTTCAAATGAGTCATAATTTAGTTTAAGTTTAGAGCTGATTAGTAGACTAGAATCAAAGATGGCTGCAACTCCACCTCCTCGGCCTGTGCCTCGAGGAATGTGAGTATTAATATGACTGGGGGGGTTGGATTCATTTAGACTAACATATTCTCCATCACCCAGCCAGGTTTCAGTAAGACAGAATAGATCAATATTAGAATCTGATATTAATTCATTTACTAGTACCCCTTTAGAAGAGAGAGATCTGATGTTTAAGAGTCCACATTTAATTATCCTATTCTTTTGCACTATTGCACTTGTGGTTTTAATTGTTATGAGGTTTTCATGCACAGCTCCTCCTCTGTTTACCTTTGATTTAAATAATTTTAATGGTCGGGGGGCAGACATAAAGGAGCAGAGAAGTGTGTTAGACTGGGACTCTGCCTCCTGGTCCCAACTATGGATTGTCAAGGATTAGGTCCACTAATAAACCTGTCAAGATTTCCAGAAATGAGAGCTGCTCCATCCCAAGTGGGATGAATGCCGTCTCTCCGAATCAGACCAGGTCTTCCCCAGAAAGACTGCCAGTGATCCACAAAGCCCACATCATTATCTGGACACCACCTCGATAGCCAGCGGCGAAATGACGACATGCGGCTATACATGTCATCACTGGTGAGATTTGGCAGGGGTCCAGAGAAAACTACGGCGTCCGACATTGACTTTGCGTATGTACACACTGATTCAACATTAATCTTCGTAACCTCCGATTGCTGTAACCGGGAGTCATTAACGCCAACGTGAAGAACAATCTTGCTGTATTTACGTTTATCCTTAGCCAGCAGTTTCAGATAAGACTCAACGTCGCCCGCTCTAGCCCCCGGATGCACTTAACTATGGCTGCCGGCTTTGCTAACTTCACGTTCTCAAAATGGAACTGCTGATAATCAGAGTTGGTTTCTCAGCGGGTGTGTTGCTGAGTGGGGAAAATCTGTTAGAAACGCTAACAGGCTGGTGGCGGTCCGACGCCTTGGAAAGCTTACGACTGTCTCTTCCTCGTCCCAGGCACTATGTCCTGGCTGCCCCGGAGTTCGCGAGGGACGGGACCTACTATTTGGTGTAACACTTTTCCTAGCCATTTGGGAAAACTACAGAGTTTACAGAAAAAAGCTAGTTAACGGGCATTAACGTGGTCTGAGCCTAACACCCCCACTCGTCTTCTATTTCATTGTCTTGGATTATTGAGGCTCACTGAACATAACTTATATCAAAATGCCTGCATGATGTTCCAGGTTGTTCACAGGTTAAACGGCCGGTTACGTGAGCTTGTCCCAATCAGTCGTCCCCTGTACACTTATGATACAAGGGGAAAATACCGAATTACTGGTAAAAAACGTCGGTTAAAATGTACGAGCCTGAGCATAGTTTGTAGGGGACCGCAAATTTGGAACGAGCTTGAGGAAAACTTAAAATTGTTGCATTCTGTCTCCATCTTTAAGAAACGCGTCAAGGAAAAATTGCTTTCTTCATATTGTTGATAATTTTGTAAATGCTACAATTTGTGCTGGGATTGTTTATTTTTTTGGGTTTTGTTCGTTTTGTTTGTCTATGGTAAATTGAGTTTTGGGGTTTTGTTAAGTATTGTATGTTTATTGTTTTTCGGGTCCCCTCTGAAAAGCTTTTAGTAGCTTATTTGGGGTCCCCCATTTCATGCGTCCTGTATATGATTGTTGTGCCTCATGGAATTGTGTTTGAATGTACAGTGATGACATGTGAAATAAAAACGAAACGAAAACGATGTGGAATTCTACTTTCTTAGGCAATCGGGTCATATTTTATCTATCAGTTGATCTCCTCTGAGTGTACACAGTTAATGGAGAACAAGTGCGCACATTGGATTGGTCCAGCAGAGCTGATTGATGCCTCCTGATTGGCCGCTTGGAGGACAGCAGCCATTTTAAGCCCCATCGGACAGGAACTTAGCCCCTCGAGACGGACAGCCGATGGCAGACGGAAGTGATGGGTTGGGGAGTGACATGGGAGAAATGGAAATGGGAAAGGCTGATGGTTGGAATACTGTAGGACAGGGGGCGAAGAGTGGGAAAAAGCGTAAGAAAGTAATACGGCAGAATGACTCAGTAGGGAAGGAACTGACAGTGACCAAAACATTGTAGTACCAGCAAGGCAGAATGAGGAACATATACTTAGCATTAAACTTTGCCTAGTAGGTGCGTCGTTTGGCGAGTGGAACTCAATTAAATTGACGAAGACAGTAAATGGGGTTCTGGGTTCAGTCAAAAGCGTGAAGATACTACGGAATGGTACAATGTTGGTGTCATTTGCCGAATAAATAATGAACTACGATTAAGTTTGTAGGTCCTTTTATTTTTACAACGCGCCAAAAAATTAAGAAAAAGTTTTAGTTAATTTCCGCCCTGTATTTCTGCTCTGTTTGCACACATGGCGGATGTCAACAAAGATAGATGTAAGTGGAAGGAAGAGGAGATGAGAGACTTTCAGAATTTAATTTATCAGGAACTTGCGAATCCTGTTTGTAATATTTATGGACAGGATATCGAGGCTTAGTCGGGGCGGGGAGGGGTTGCAGTTCGGTGGGCTCGGGATCTCATCGCTGACAACAATGGCTCGGGAAAGGGAAGTTTGGGGTCCCCTACTGGAGCTGCTGCCCCTGCGACCCGATACCGGATAAGCGGATGGATGGATGAGGAACTCGCAAAGGAAATGGCCAACAAAGGTTAGGACAAGCCGGGGACGTCCTGCGGAGTAAATGGAAGGCGCTCAAACTGCAAGACATGTCTCAAAAAAGTTATCTCGCAGCGGTGACGGAGGGACAATAAAAGGCAATTTGCATCTGCATCATCATAGCAATGTGTTGATAGCATTGTTGTTTTCCTCATTATAGCTTGATATGTCGCTATCAGCTGGCACATAAGCACTATTACAACTTGTGCTCAACGTGTGCACTTGTTCGCAAAAGTTTGCTTGAATGTTGGATGATTCATTGCGAAAATGAATGGAAACACCTTAAATTGTCTAAAATCAATTCGATATACCAATTTGATCGCAAAACAGCAAATGACGTCATTATGCACAGGTTTAAAGCCGTTTGATGGAAACACACTTTCACCAGCTTTATTCACATGATTTTTTAATTGAGTGGATGGAAACTTAGCTACTGTTACACAGCAATGAAATAATGGCAATAAGTAATTTAGAAAAGGCAGGCGTTTTAGCTAAAAAAATTGTTAAGGTTCATAGTTCAGAAGAGGTATGGGTACTGGCTGTACAGGGCAAACCATTGTACAGAACCCAAGGGTTACAGAGAAAAGAGTCTCATCAGGGGCTGCTTTGGATCTACCGTTTACTTTGTATGAACTAAGGAAGGCTGTTTGTATTTTGCGGCAAACTTCACCCGGAAAAATGGTGTTAGAACATATGTTGAGTAGTATTAAGATTGTTTAATAAAATATGGGATAAAGGCAAGATCCCTTCGGGGTGGACACACTCGATTATAGTTCCAATACTTAAACCAGGTAGAGAGTCAAAACTATCAAGTTATAGACCCATTGCATTAACATCACAGTTCGGAAAGACTATGGAGTGGATGATTACGATTACAGGTATATTAACACTCTATTTAGAAAGCAAGGCACTTTTTTCAAATCATCAAAGTGGTTTTCATAAAGGCAGAGGTACGATGGATAACATTCTGTGTCTGGAATCCGCAATTAGGAGAGCTCAAACTGATAGAGAAATGGTGATTACTGTGTGTTTTGATGTTGCATAGCGTATGTTTCTGCAGCGGAGACTATTCTTAAAATGCTTGATGTTTAACAGGCTCAGGGTCTACGTATCTGTAGTGGTGCTTTAAGATATTACCAGTTGTTGCACTAAAGGTTGAAATGGGGGGACATGCCTCTGCGGAGTTTTGGGTGGATAGGTAATGTAAAACGGAAAGTATAGGTTTAGGAAATGTAAAATATAGTCCAATCATCTCGTCATCAACTATTCCTCCCTTCTTTTTTGCTCCGTCTTGCCAATTTCCTAACTTGGGCTGGAACACACATTCATAAGGTTTGATAAAGTACTTAATGGACTTTAACTTATCATTGCACTTACAATAATGAGCGTAGCAGTCCTCAATTTAAGTAATTCTGTATGTTTCATATCCGTTTTTTCCTGCACCCCCCCAATTTTCACCGGTTGCGGAACGTCTGTGGATCCGCTCCGAATCCGGCGGTGGAGTCATTAGGTTTCCATTCCAAGTCAATGTGTGTATTTCCACTGACTACGTAACAGCTGCGTTCTGTCTCTGACACAGCTCCGGCAAGCCGCAGCTCTCTGGAGCAGATACACAGACCAATTTTTGCCAGAGGCTATAGAGCTCCGCATCAATGCTGCAACTCCTCAATCCCTAACCATAAGCGGAAGATGGTTTCACTGTAGACAAGCCTGATAGCTGAAAGCTCTGGCTCCCATTCTACTTTTAGAGACTCTAGGAACCACAAGTAACTCTGCATTTTGGTGCTTGACCATTTAGAGCTTTGTAGGTCAGGAGAATGATCAATCCTGGATTTTACAGGAAGCCAATGCAGAGAAGCTAATACAGGATAAATATGATCTCTCTCTTGTCAGAACACGCGGTGCAGCATTCTGGATCAGCTGGAGAGTCTTAAGGGACTTAATTGAGCATCCTGATTATAAGGAATTACAGTAGTCCAGCCTGGAAGTAACAGATGCATGGACTAGTTTTTTAGCATTGTTTTGAGATAGGATGTTCTTAATTTTGGCAATAATTCAAAGGTGAAAAAAGGCTGTTCCATTCTGGCTGTTCTATTCCACGAAATTTGGCCTTTTACTGTACCAGGGAGGAAAGCAGATTGTAGAACATTATCTAGATTCTTGAGCCATGTTGACCAGTGTGAGCTGCGTTAATTTGGCTTAAACTAGGGTATGGTTTAGCACTCATCTAGCTCAGATTGCTGCCCACCCAGCACCTTGGTTCCACAGTGCCATGCCAACAGATCCCTGGGGTGTCCCACTCCATTTACTGGCATTACCCATGTGGCAAGAGCTCCTTGGTTTGAATGTGGTCGATCGTTTTAATGCAACATACAAACACCCACATTTTCAAATGTTTACTTGTTTTGATTTAAATGTGAAGGAGAATTCTCTTGTTTGTTTCTAGCATGTTTTTATCTTTGACATTTCCTGCTGACATAGCTATAGTCCTTTTGTATGACATTTAGCTTATATGAAGTGATCATGCTCCTATAGGGGATGGAATAAGATTCTGTCAGTTTTCAAAAAATGCAACCTAATGTCATGTCAACACTAAATCAGCAGCTGCTCTAAAAATATATTTCCATTTATAGCTCTGCACAGAGCCTAATGTCACATTTTAATATAAATGCCATTCATATTCATGCTGCCACTTTGTTTAGATTACATTTCATACATTTTAGAGTCATTAATAAATTTGAATGTTTTAACAATTTATGGGCATGGGAATGATTGGAAGCTAGAATGTCTGTTTCTGCCTACTTCTCCACAGCTGTCTGGGGCACAAGGGAAGCTTTGGCAGAAGTGTGTTTCTGTGTGTTGGAGTACTCTGTGCCTCCCCATCACATCTTATTCTCTCTGACAAAAGGCCCTAATGGCTCAATATTTTAATGTCTGCTCAGAGCAAGTCGTGACAAAATCCTTCTTGCCATCTGCTGTAGCTGCAGATGCTCCTCTCTCAGTGAGCTGAACAGATTCACTTGTGAGTGTTTTAATTTTGCGTTGGCATCAGGAGACCTTCTCCGGAACAAATTATGACACAGAGCCTCTCAAGAGCCTATTCGGTTCCATCCGGGGAATACTGTGCCTGACTTAACCTTTGTGTAGAGTCAGCCTTGGATCTGTGTGTGTTTGTGTGTGTTTGTGTGTGTGTGTGTGTGTGTTTGTTTGTGTGTATGACACATGTGGACATTGGAAGGTGATTAGAGGAGAGTGTTTGTTCCCAGCCCTAATCCAGCTCAGATGTAGAGAGTCTGCTGTGACTATCCTGTAAGGAAAATCTGTTCATGTTAGCAGAGTATTAACTTGAATGTACACCAGGTGTAGTTTTTACCTAAGTTATAATGTTATCAATATGCTTATTACACCTTATTAAAAGCCTTATTAAGCTAAAGATATTAGTTATAATTTAGGCCGATATTTAGGACGATATATGTTTCTATCACTATGCAGTGTTCTGTCTATGTACACAAAAGCCTAAATGTAAGTTTTTTAAATTGAAATCCAATCAGGATACATTATATCATTATATCTGGGAATTTGACCTGACTGAGACAAAGATTAGGGAGTCAGTAGTCTATATTTTTGGGATTGCTCCAGTGCTACCGGAAATTCCGCCTGATGTCCCTCATTTCAGCGGGATGCCTCTCACCTTCCGCTTTCTTTGCATTGGCATTTTTTATTTATTTATTAATTTTAAGGTTATTTCTTTGGGTATTTAATTGACCCGACAGCTGAAGACATGAAAGAGGAGAGAAGGGGGGGAGTGACATGCAACAAAGGGTCACAGGTTGGAGTTGAACCCGGGGCCGCCACGTTGAGGAGTGAACCCTTTATATGGGCACCCGCTCTACCAACTGAGCTATCTGGGGGCCTGTGCTGGCATTTTAAACTAGATATTTTGAGGTCTATGCTCCTCAAATCTTTGCCGGGTAAATCCAGACTGCTAGCTAGATTGTCTGTCTAATCTGAGTTTTCTTTTGCATGACTAAAACAACCTTGGAACTACGTTCCACCAAAACAAGTTCCTTCCCGAGGCTTTTTTGCAGAGACCACGTCTGGTGAAAACAATTGCAATAGGTTTTCAAGGAATGCCAATAAACCAGAGCACATGGTGCACTGCCACAGAACAGGTCACCCCAAGGGAGACCATAAGCAAGAGCTGACCAGCTTTGCAGCAGATGATGAAAACAAATCCATCATGTGCAAACATGACACACATTTGACACCACTCTCTGTTTCAGAAGCAGATACTGAGAAGTGGCTGTAGACCTTTAAAACAACTGAGTCAGTATCCATGCAAGGATGCATGCAGGTGTCATGAGCTATGTGAACTAGGCAGTTAGCGCTCAGAATGTGATTGTTGGCACTGCTCAATAACTTGTAAACGGTGTGATATTTTCAAAAGTCCACATTGGCATTATTTGCCGCATAGACTGTAATGTAAATGTAAATGTAAATGTGCTGTATTTATATAGCGCTTTTCCAGTCTTAACAACTGCTCAAAGCGCTTTTACATCTACAGGAAACATTCACCATTCACACACATTCATACACTGTGGCCAGGGCTGCCGTACAAGGTGCCACCTGCTCATCAGATAAACACTCACACACATTCACACTCCGATGCACAGCACCGGGGGCAACTCGGGGTTCAGTGTCTTGCCCAAGGACACTTCGACAATGACTGCAGGGGCAGGGATCGAACCACCAACCTTCCGATTGGCAGGCAACCACTCTACCATTGAGCCACAGCCGCACGTAATGTGCTTTATATCTGGGTTCATGCTTTTCCAGACAGTTTATCGGAGCTTTGTGTATGCCATTTGCAGTTTCATCACTGTCTACATAAAAGCCAAGTCCCTTGCACTGCACTCCATCAAACACAGACGAATCACTCACATACCCTGCAAAGACGTTTCTATTTTCATCAGTGGCAACCAAAAAATCACGGACTTACCTTCATCCAAAATATCCTTCACAGTCTTGGTCCTAAATCATTTTTTCCCAAGTACATCTTTACATTTAAGTCATGAAACACAGCTGAATTGCCTAACAAGACAGTCAGTGCTGTTTAGCTGAGTTTGTGTTTAACCGTGTGGCACACATGCAAGACTTCACTTGCCACCGTTTTGTCACTTTCTACAGTAGACATCACAAAAGTTGCATCAATATTGCTTGCACCTTTAGCTAGTTTGGCTTTCTTTGTGCATTTCTGTGGAAGAATGAGTTAGGTCATTCTCACCTCCACGGTTAATTGAGAATTCCCAACAGCATAAAGTACAGAAGGCTTTCGTCGAGTCACCACTTAAAGACCCTGTTTACACGTACATGGTTATCTTGACAAACAGAAACATTTCCCTTTGTTGGTGCCCTTTGTTTACACGCAAACGGAAAATTCGCTTTTGAAAACGAGTCTTTCTAAAACCTCCGTCCAGAGTGAAGATTTTGGAAATTATGTTTGCATGTAAATTGAAACAAACAGAGGTTTAGGCTGCCAAGGAATTGAGGAAGAGAAGCGAGAGGAAGGGATTTGTTGCTGTTGTTGTCCAGATTCTGATTGGCTAACGTGGGCTTGAGCTTCATGGTACACTGCCACCTACAGGTTTGGAAAGCTATTGGCGGCATATATACACAGACATGTGTAAATGAACACTTTTCTGAAAACTGACAGGTGTGTGTTTAAGAGGGTGATCAATAAATACCATCTCCATGTCTGCTCTGGGCCTGTAACTGAACATAATGAAGCTGAGCATCCACACAGTGTTGATAACCTCACAGACGCTGTGTGTGTGTGTGTGTGTGTGTGGCACTGTTTGGCTTAGGTGTTTTTCTTTAATACAGAGAAGCACACTAAACTATTCTTTGCAACAGCTACTTTGATTTGACTTCTTTTGTCTGCTAGACTAAGCCTACTACAATTTCCTGCTGTCAATCAGGGCTCTACGGTGATTGTAATGCTAACTAATTGTATTGTGTTTTTTGTTGCCTCTATGTTGTTACTGCAGTCACATTAATCTTGTTAAGGTTTGGTTTTGGACCCAGACACAGAACGACCACAAGAGACGATAAAAATGTAACAAAATGTTTTAATACTGAAAAGTTCAGCATATGAAAACAAACAGTCTTAGCATGGGTGGAGATGTGGGAGATGGTAATCCAACAGAGAGCGTCTGGTGAAGCAGCACAGGAGTTGAGACGGGACACAATAGCTGTGGCAGAAAAACAAGGTTAGCAAATAGAAAGGTTACGGAAAACGTTCTCTATGTACAGGACCAGTTACCATGGAAGTGTAGGTAACGAACTGGCGCTGAAGAGGTGGTCAGCCCAGGGATATATAGAGAGGAGGTGATGATGATGATGAGACTCAGCTGTGCAGAATAGACGGAGCAGGAATGAGTGGCCACGCCTCTTGACCTAATATCCAGGAACGGAACGCCCCATCCAGGGAAGACGAACAACAGAGACAGACACACAGGGAAAAAAGGGAGACACAAAACACAGAAGGCAGTAGACCCACAACAGCCCCCCCCCCCCCCCCCCCCTCAAGGGATGCCTCCTGGCAAACCAAGCTTCTCAGGATGGGCCCGGTGAAAGTCCGTCACCAATTGCGGGTCCAGGATGAACCGCCTGGGAATCCAGGTCCTCTCCTCGGGTCCGTAGCCTTCCCAGTCAACCAGGTACTGCAAACCTCTCCCATGCAGCTGGACGTCCAACATGCGGTAGTCATTGATTAACCTCACCGGCGGAGGAGGGTCAGCAGGGGGACACAGGGGACGGGGGTCACCGGCTTCACCTGGGACACGTGAAACATCAGGTCAATCCTCATAGCCACGGGCAGCTTCAGCTGGACGGCCGAGGGGCTGATGACGGACTCAATGACAAACAGGCCCAGGCACTGAGGTGAGAGTTTCCGTGACTCAGTATGTAGGGGCACGTTCTGAGAAGACAGCCAGACCTCCTGACCCGGTTGGAACAGGGGAGCTGTGGTCTTGTGTCTGTTCGCCATAGTCTTGGTCCGCTCAGTTGTCCGAAGTAGGGCCTTACCTGCCTCGGTCCAAACCCGGCGGCAGCGACGAAGGTGCTCCTGTACAGAAGGCACAGCCAGTTCCCTCTCCTGGGCCGGGAACAACGGTGGTTGATAACCAAGGGCCACCTCAAAAGGAGAGAGACCGGTTCCACCCATGGCAGTTGAGACGCCCAGGTGGTCCTGCGGGTACTGCGGGTGGAACCCAGATAACAGGCTGACTGTAGCACCTAGGGAGGAACCGAACTCCTTCCACGGACGTGAAATGATCTGTGGGCCTCGATCAGAAACAATATCCACAGGTATTCCATGGGGACGGAATACATGTTGGACCAAGAGGTCAGCTGTTTCACTGGCCGTGGGTAATTTTGGTAATGCAATGTAGTGAACAGATTAAGAGAATCTGTCCACGATGGTAAGTATTGTGTCATTACCTTCAGACAGAGGCAAGCCCGTGACAAAGTCCAATGCCACGTGGGACCATGGGCGGCTGGGGACCAGGAGTGGCTGCAACAGGCTGTCAGTGGGAGGCCTTAACCTGATCGCGGACCGAACAGGCTGCTACGTAGGCACAAACATCAGCCTCTGCTGACGGTCACCAGAAGTGGCGCCTCAACAGAGTCAATGTGCCGCGTATTCCAGGGTCGCGGGCAAAGCGTGAGGTGTGGACCCATTGTAAAACCTGAGACCTAACAGTCTGTGGAACGAAGAGTCGGTCGGGAGGGCCGTCTCCAAGTCCAGGATCCGTGGAATGCACAAATGGGTGCTTAGCTCCCTCCAGCCAATGACACCACTCGTCCAGTGCCAGCTTAACAGCCAACAACTCCCGGTTACCCACGTCATAGTTCTGCTCAGCTGGGGACAGTTTCTTAGACATAAAAGCACATGGGTGTAGCTTCTGGTCCGAGGTTGTGCGTTGAGATAGAGCCGCTCCCACCCCTGAGGTAGAAGCGTCCACCTCCACAATAAACTAGAGAGCACAGTCTTGGTGCTTAAGCACAGGCGGAGATGTAAACAAACGTTTTAGAGTCCACAGAGAGAGTCCGCAGCTGGTGACCAGTGGAAAGGGACCTTGGGGGAAGTGAGCTTAGTGAGGGGGGCCACCACACTACTAAAATTTTGGAGAAGTCTCCGATAAAACCCAGAAAACCCAGAAAACGCTGCAATTGCTTACATGACGTAGGCGTTGGCCAGCTGGTGACAACCTTGGTCTTCTCCTGGTCCACCGCAACCTGTCCTCCCTCAACAATGAACCCCAGGAACTGGACCAAACCCTGGTGAAATGAGCAATTCTTTGCCTTCACAGGCATTGGAGTACATGTTGGACATGGGACACATGCTCGGACAGAGAGGGGGAAAAAATAAGAATGTCATCAAGGTAGACAACAACGAAACGGTTAAAAAAATCCCTCAACACATCAATTACCAGTGCCTGGAAAAAGCTGGAACATTCGTGAGGCCGAACGGCATAATTAAATACTTAATTATAATAATAATAATATAATAATTAAATGCTGTTTTCCATTCGTCACCTTCACGGATACAAACGAGATGGTAAGCAGATGGTGTTTAGTGAACACTGTGGCGTCTTGAAGGGGTTCGAAATTCGAGTTGATGAGTGGCAGGGGATACTTATTTTCTATGGTAATGTTATTAAGCCCCCGATACTCAATACAAGGGCGGAGAGTCTTGTCCTTAGTCTCCACAAAAAATAACCCTGCCCCAACCGGGGACAACAACGGACGGATAATCCCTGCTGAGAGCAATCGCCCGATGTACCTTTCCATAGCCTCCCGCTCGGGCCGAGACAGACTGTACAGGCGGCTGGAAGGATATGGTCATAAAGTCTATGGGGTGGAAGCGACAATGCCATGGTCTTGCTAAAAACCTCCGCCAAGTCCATGTATTCGGGAGGGACCGCGGACAAGACTGACGGGGTCTCCACCAAAGCGGGGACACAGCCGGCTGGAGGAACAGCTGAGCCCAGTCACGCGAAGCCGCCTCTCTTGCGTCTCCTCTCCCGCAACCTTACCTTATTATCAAGGGAGTCGGGTTCATCCCGGACAGCTAGTTCATCCTTAATAATCTCAAATAATCCATAAACGAAAACCCCCTGAAGTGCCTCTCCATTCCACCCAGAAAACGGTGCCAGCGTCCAAAATCCCATGAGTAGTGCCCGAGAAAAAACCCTTGGGACTGGATTGCCCGCTGGGCGCCCTCCTCTCTTGTAGCCGGTGGTGATTCCGTGGGGTCCATGCGGGCCAGTTCGTTCTGTTAAGGTTTGGTTCTGGACCCAGACACAGAGCGACCACAAGAGACAATAAAAATGTAGACTCAGCTGTGCAGAATAGACGGAGCAGGAATGAGTGGCAACGCCTCTTCAGGAATGGAACACCCCATCCAGAACACCCCATGGAACACCCCATCCAGGGAAGACAAACAACACAAACAGAAACACAGGGAGGAAGGGGAGACACGAAACACAGAAGGCAGTAGACCCACAACAAATCTGGACAAACCCTCATTGTTCGCCATTTATCAACCTAACATAGAAACCAGCGCTGATATGAGTGCAGGAATCATCTCACAACAGGCTTCACGTGTGATTCATGAAGTTTTCATTCATGATGTTTTATTTTGTTTGTGTGCTCGACCTCCTGTCTCGCACTATCTGCCGTGTGCTGAATTGCTGCAGAGCTCTCCGGCGTCCGGCAAAAATAGAAGCTCTGCGTATCTGCTCTGGAGGGCTGCGGATCGCTGCAGCTAGGACGCAGCTGGGACGCAGCCGCTCCGCAGTCCATGGAATTATACACATTGACTTTAATGGAAACCAAATTACTCCAACGCCGTTCCGCGGCGGATCGGCAGCCGTTCCACATCCTGTGGAAATTAGGGGTAACAACTTCTGGCCATGATTATTTTTCTTACCCAGTGTTGTCTTGTTCTAAAGTTGTCTGGAGAGAAATTCATAAGATATATGGTATGTCGCACCTAAGAAAACCTTTCGCCTCTCTATGGTATAACCCAGCAAAATGTTTTGGGAATTTACGTTTATTGGAATCAATGGCTTGTAACAGCGATACACAAAATAAGTCACCTGTGTGTGAATGAAGTTCATGTCGTTTGCTGATATTATGGAAAAATATAATTTGGAATATAAAGGTAATTTTTGGAAATATGTACAAATAAGAAACTGTATCACAAAGGATAAATTTAGGCAAAAACAATGCACTGATGAGGGGGTTTGGACCTACCTAGTATAACACACAGAGCAGCCATATTCTACAAGACATTTAATGGTATATGAGAAAATGTGTAAAAATCTGAGGGATCATTTGGCAGAAAGATCTAGTGTGTGGATGATTAAATACCTTATTAAATACAGGGAAACACGTGAAAGAGACAAAGAGGAAGGTTATTCAATACAAGATTTGAATATTTGAATTCACCCATTCAAAACTACATAGAATGGGCTTAATAGGAACTAATTTATGTTGGAAGTGTCAGAGTGAAATAGGGACATTCTTGCATGTAATTTGGGGATGTAAACTGGTCTACCCATTTTGGGAGAAAGTACTGGAACATATGAGTAAATGGCTAGTGGTGGTGGTTCCTGTAGTACCAAGACTGTTTGTTAGGGGACCAAACAGAAATGTCAAATAGCTAAATATAAACAAGGGTTTTTAAAATTTGGGAGGTCCCAGCTGCTTGAACAATTCTCAGAGTCATTTCACCAGGGAGGCATTTGCAAGGAAACCCGCTTGCAGCTGGTATACACCTGCCTCTAAGAGACAGAGAAATTTTGCAGCAAAATAGAGGCGTGCTTTCACGGGCGTTTTTTGTACATACAGCAGAATACATAATTAGGCGCACTTTACTTATCCCCTCCCATCTCTTTGTTGGAAACTCCCACTTTTCCCATCACCCTTCCATTACTGCATATGTATGACAAGGAAATGCGCAATTTGCCATTTTCAGTCCCCGCAGGAGGCAGTCTGCGCTTTACCTCAGTGTGGCCTGTTTGTACATACCTCGCCTTTTTTTTATGCGCACGTTGCAAATCAAATACACATGGTCACAAAAGCGTACATCTGGCCCTCCAACACCAAATCCCCTTTTCTTTATCTGAAATTCTATAACCAATAGTTTTTGCCCAAGGACCTCCATTTTCACAACATGGTTGGTCTGAAGGAGAAAATATATCACTCTCTTCATAAATTATAATGGAGCATTGCATACATTGTTGTGTTTCTTTGGGAATAAACAACAGACAAATAGAGTCTTTAAATGTTTCAGATGTAAAGTTATTCACTGTCAAAGTGACGCCAAAATGAGGCAGTCAATGGAATGCTAACGGCAGGTGATGGCTTGCTAACATCAAAATGGCGCCATAGGGAGCTTTGCTTAGAGAGGGGAGGCTCACTTTTATTTTGAAAGGCTTAAGACTCTTCCTAAAATAATTAAGTTGGAACTGCATCCTGCATAACTAACCCTGCTTCACTGTTTGAGCTCTCAGCATACTACATACTTTATACTGTTACTTTACTTTAATAAATATTTTTATTTTATGTGTATTTATTTACTTTATTGCCTACTTGTTACAATATGCTGTATACAGTATATGTTGGAATCCTGTTTGGTCTCACAAATTTTGACATATGGGACTCCAACGACGGGCGAGGAGATTTCCAATATGTTTAAATCATAATTTAGCAGACTCAAGGTAGCAAAGCTATGCAGTTCACACAGTAGGGTTATGGAGCCCTATTGTTATTCTAAGGATTCATAATCTTCTCTTCTCCATTATTATTCTTCTTCAGGTAAAACTCATGCTACAGCACGCTACAGTGGCGTGTGCCATTTTCAGGACTTGGCCAAACTCCGCAAGACCTCAGGCGTAACAATTGACCACTAGGTGCGCTATAGCAGGAAAAAACGCATTTGGCCCCATTACTCCCAAACTGTACATCAGACATTTAAAAACATATATCCACGCGTTCCCTGTATCCAACTCAATCTCGTGATATAGGCCACGCCCATTTTTGCCTAGACTTTTATGCATGAAAAATCACAAATGATTGAAAACAACTTTTTTAAACTCCTCATAGACCGATCTCCACAAAACTTGGCACATATAATCTCCCCGACCAGCCTCACAAAATGTTGTTAAAAGAATTTTATAAAATGAAAATTGTGCATATTATTCACAAATGATTTGTGTAGCTAGCTAACTATGAAAACACCAACTTTGCCATATGTCGGCCAAAATAAAATGCTGTTGAAGCCAAACTTTAGATTATTGCTTGGTATGACCCTCTGAGGCTCTCAAACTAATTTCAAGAAAATTGGCCACTTGGGGGCGCATCAAATACCAAAACGGCTCATCCAATTTTTACAAAGTTTGAGGCGCCCCTTACAGTTGTGTACTAATTGGTTAAAGTTTGGATTAACCACTTACACTAAAGTGAATTACTTGAAATTAACAAGGTAGATGTACAACCATGTGGACCACTAGGTGGCGGTACAATTGCGTCAAACTTGCTTTGCCTATAACTCCCACATTACACATCACATTAAAAACTACATCCACGTGTTGATCCACTGACTTATTCCCAGAATTTTGCTATGTTAAAGTTTGTGCATTTGATGACCAAACTAATTTCTTTAGTAAGCTACCAAACGCATATCACATCATATATTAGCCACATTAAATGTTATCATACTTCACATGCCTCCACGATGCTCTGTACCAAATTTGTTGAAGATTGGCCATTACGTGGCGTTATACTCTATGTTTATTTGTTTTGTCTAAAAACACGATGCATTTAATTGGGAAATTTGCAATTGCAATATCTTGGCCACAGTAAATACTATCAACACGAAACCTGTGATGAATGTTTGGCATGCCGTTCGGAGGCTCTGTACCAAATTTGGTAAAGATAGACCATTAAGGGGCGCTATAATCAATGTAGACCATTTTGGGCCATGTTATCCCTTCTGAGTTTGAGTGCGTCGTATATGATGCCAAACGGGATCATAAAAACTAACAATTGCTTCACTGCTGATGTCTTTGTTGTCTTCCTATCCCTTACAGAAGGTTTTGTATCCAGCTTTGAAACCCAGAGTTTTTTGGGGTCATTGTGCAATTAATCCATATTGTTACATGCAAGATTTATACACTGTATGTAAGAAATGTAACTAATTTGTCCTTTGAGTGAGTTATAATGTTTGCACTGGATGACACAAAATATATATAGAACTGTTTTGTTAATACAAATGCTTGTGTAGCTGTGTGCGTGATGTCAATATATACAGTATCTGTGAGAGTCATGTTCCGTTTTATTCATTTTTGTCTTTATGGTCCTACAACCTGTTTACATTCAAGTGACCTCAGTAGGACAGCACAAATATTCTAATAGCCCAGTTTTTTCTGATAAAAGAAATTATGTTCATAGATTGACTATGGACAACAGGGTTTATGTTTTACAAGCTTTTATAGAAAATGAAATCAGACGGACCAGAGGTTGTCCAAAATCCTTTAGGGCAATGCACCGCCGACCTTGCAGCTCACACCTCTTAAAATTTCCTGAGGTTTGCTTCCCCACATAACGCTTTGGGTTCCGCTTTTGTGAGCTCCCCGGTTTGCCTATGCTGACTCGCGTTGGGACAACTGGCGCGATGAGGCTTATACTCCGGTCATTACTGCTTGCAGTCTAGTTTAAGACTATTTTTTGGGCTTTTCCGCCTTTAATTTTTGACAGGACAGTTAGGTGAGAAAGGGGAGAGTCACCACAGGTTGGATTCAAACCTTGGACCTCTTTGTTGAGGCCTAAATCTCAAAGTACACGTGGGCCTGTCCTACCACTGTGTCAACCTGGCCACAGAATTCACCCTTTTCAATAGAGAAGTTAATCATGTCAAGAAGCTGTTCCCGAAAAGTTACATTCAGTGATTTTCCCTTTTGCATATTCTGTACTGCCATCTTAATTCTTCTATAATAATCAATTTGTCTAAGTCAGCTGATTCCTCTGCTGATAATTGAGACAAGTTAAGCTGATTTAACCATCGGTCACAGTGGGGGTTTTCCAAAGTGACCTCTGATTCATACAAATGAGAGTAAAATGTCTGAAAGGTTTTGTTTATTTCAACAGGGTCAGTTCTAACATTCCCTTCTAAAGATTTAATAGCATAATTATCTGCATATCCTAATTCATGGCAAGTAAATGACTAGGTCTATCGTCATGGAAATAATAGTACTATCTCATTCTTGGAATTAGGAATTCAGATTTCTGTTTCAAAATGTTGTTTATGTCTTTCTATCTCATTGTTTGTGAAGATTTATCTGTACTGCTCTGCTCGCACTGTGCTTCAATAGCAATACAGCATTCATACCACCAGTTGGCTTTGGCAGTAGACATGGCAAGACTGGCCTTTGCACAAGTAAACATTTGAGCTGCCCTCTTTATGGATAAAAAGCACTATAACGTTCACATTTACCAACCAATTTCCAAACATCGTTGTTTTTTTTAAATATCCATTGGATTATGATTTACGTGGGGTAGAAAAAAAGTCTTTTCACTGCTAGACTCAACAGAACACTAAAACACACACTGCTCTTATTCACTAGCAGTGGTGAAGAAGCCAATGTGTCGTAGGTATAATCAAAGTTTCTCTATAACTAAAGCCGCACCACTGGTATGAAACATTAGTGGGCACAGCCTTGTTTGTATGTGTAGTAAACATCACGGTGGATGAAAAAGGATGTGACGCTTAAAATCAACATTTGCATAGTGGTATTTTTGAACCCTGGTATAATGTGTCAGGAAACTGGTCCTTCCACATCAGGTCCTTCAAAGGCTAGGCCAGGCTCCTCTGTTAGATTTGGAGAACATGTATATGGAACAGGCTAGCAAGTGCACGTCATTTGTGCATGCTGCATTTCAAGACACTGGATGAAATGGTTGTGGAACTGGGAACTGTGCTGTTCAATGTTTTTGTTGAGATGGAGAGAGTGAATAATGGTAATAGGCTATGATGTAAGCAATATTTTGTTATCTCTTATTTATCCCTTGTCAATAAATTTCAAACTTGTGAGAGTTCATGTCTATAGTTGTCATAACATTTACTGGTAAGGAGATTTGCATTAATTAAACTTAATGACATTAAGCTTAAAGTAGCTAACAATTTACATTAGCTTGTAATTTACTGTATACGTGTAACATTAGCTCATTGTCCAGTAGCTTCTAGCTTTCAAACAAATACAGTGCAAAATAGGATCAGCAACAACAAGGTAAACACTACCAGCTAATAGGCTACCACATATATGCAGTAATTTCTTCTGGAGGTTTAAGAAATATATATTTACAAAGTAAGCACAGCAACCAAGTATCTAGGAATGAAACAGACCTTGTGTTGGCCTGTAATTAAATGGACAATGAAATGTCTAGCTAACTGCTGACAAAGTAATCTAATGCATTTAATGAGCTGCCGAAAGCTTAATTTCCTCTTAGAAACTAAAGTTAAGGAAACATCTGATGGTAGAATAAACAAACTGTGTTTGAACCACTGCATACATCTCGCAGCCATCAACATAAATACACACTCGTACATGTACACAAAAATTCTGAATTTTAGCTTTAGTGCCTTCATAGGGGCGGCTGTGGCTCAGTGGTAGAGCGGTTGCCTGCCAATTGGAAGGTTGGTGGTTCGATCCCCGCCCCTGCAGTCATTGTCGAAGTGTTATTGGGCAAGACACTGAACCCCGAGTTGCCCCCGGTGCTGCGCATCGGAGTGTGAATGTGTGTGAATGTTTATCTGATGAGCAGGTGGCACCTTGTACGGCAGCCCCGGCCACAGTGTATGAATGTGTGTGAATGGTGAATGTTCCCTGTAAATGTAAAAAGCGCTTTGAGCAGTTGTTAAGACTGGAAAAGCGCTATATAAATACAGCACATTTACATTTACATTTTTTGTATTAATGAACGTCCGTTACATTCAAGCCATTGCCAAATGAGTTGATACAAAGCTAATTAAGACTATCAGCTAGACACAACTCTCTGTATTTCTCAGTATGGCTATGTTGAGAAAATGGTGTCATCCGGTGACTTTTGCGCACAGAAACTCAAGTGAAGATAATTACCTCTTCTGAAGATTGGCAGGGGGATCGAGATTATTAAATGTGTAGACAAATCTGTAACTGTGTGCACAGATATTATTGCCTGAAAATTCAAAATATTTTGCTCCAAGGGCTGGAAATATAGACGTCATCAGTTACAACTCAGCAGGCCTCTCAATTGTCTTTTTACACGTGACCTTTGCTACACAGAGATCTGAATATTTCTGAAGATTTATCTGTACTGCTCTGCTCACAATGTGCCTCATTAGCAATACAGCCTACATACCACCAGTTGGATTGTGGATGGCAGGTTGGGTTGGCAGTGGACAGGGCAAGACTGGCCTATACTAAACATAGGAACTGCGCCCTTTTTGGATAAAAAGCACTATAAAGTTTACATTTGTCAACCAATTTAAGTATATTTAAATATTCAATGGTTTATGATCTACCTGGAGTAGAAAGTGTTGTTTCCAGTTAATTAGAATCTTGATAGCCTATAATCACTGCTACACCCAACAGAACACTAAAACACACACTGCTCTTATCCACTAGCAGCAGCGAAGAAGCCAATGCAGCATAGGTATAATCAAAGTTTCTCTAAAGCTAAACTAAAGCTGCCCCACTGGTATGAAACAGCAGTGGGCCCAGCCTCATTTGTTTGTGTAGTGAACATTATGTTGGTGGATGATTAGGAATGTGACGCTTAAAATCCCTGGCACAAAATGCAAGCTCAGTGCACATATCCATGGGCGACAGGGTTAGCTGCATTGTGGAGACTGAAAGTGGAGAAGAGAGTGCGGACTAGTAGAAAGGAATCATGAGAGGGGGAAGACTAACTGACCAGCCAGCTGAAACTTGAACAGAGGTCTACCCACATAAAGTAACCTAAAACTCTTGGAAAAAAACTGGAATTTGGAGCCTGCTTTGTTGGTTGGTGGTTCGGGTGCATCCTAAGCAAACCGCCGCTGAAGGATTTCTCTTGTGTGTTTGCCCAAGGCGCACCACCGAGTGAGCAGCTGACATCAGACCGAGTAAGGACATGAGCCTTCTCTGGGTTACCGTGGCAACTCACTCCACTCGCTGTGTCATCTGTACGGGAGTCTAGGTGCGCCCCGAGATATGGCATTTGCTGACTCAGCTCTTTGTGCAGTAGACAGAAACGATGGGTCCATCATATTACTCATACACAGCGGTGTGGAGGGAGTGGCCTGATTAAGTGAACTGATTCAGAAGTTGGTCGCTGGTGTGTTAAAGTATGGCATTTTTGAAAATAGATAGATGTATCTTTTTTCCAAGGTACACTTTAATTCAAAGATTTTCACGTGTAATGTCTGCAGCAAAACCACAAAATCCAAGTGAAGGACAACTTTCAAGGCAGTCCGCCTCATGGTAGATAAGTGAGGATTACACGCACATGCACACACACACACACACACACGCGCTGTGATAAAACTCTACACAGCTGATTTTTCAACAAGGTAACCATAGAACAGACAGAGTAACTCATATTTCTCATTCAAGTATTCACATTTTTTTATTTCATGTGGGAAAATACCCAATGGAGCCCATGCTCTTCCTCCTCTCAGGAGGCTTTACCTTTCCGACTTTTTGACACTTTTATTTACTGTCAGTAGCTATATTTAAATGTATTCACTTTCAATTCATCAACTGACTCTGCACACTTAAGAGAACTGATTCTGCTGTCAGACTGTACAAATGATTTGATCTCAGGTCTTGTTCAGGCTGAAAATGCTATTGTTACTGTTTCTTTGAAACTAATCTGAAATCAATCTCAAACACCTGTGATAATTAGGTTACCAGGTGAGCCCAATTAAAGAAAACTACTTAAGGACATTTCACATTATTAAGCAGGTTACAGGTTTCAAGCAATATGGGAAAGAAAGAGGATCTCTCTGCTACAGAAAAGCGTCAAATAGTATGAAACATTTGATATTTACATAATGAGGAAGGTTGCAGCCAGACAAATTCATTGGCTTAAGACAGCAGCTGCTAAACTCCCATTACAAAGCAGCAAACAGGTATTTGAAGCTGCTGGTGTCTCTGGAGTCCCGCAAATGTCAAGGTATAGGAACCCTTTCAGAGGCTTGCAGTTATGCATAAACGTACTATTCGGCCACCCATAACCAGTGTTAACAAGCAGAAACGGTTGCAATGGGCCCAGAAATACTGTACATGAAGACTAATTTTCAAAGTTTTGTTTACTGATGAGTGCCCTGCAATCCTGGATGGTCCAGATGGATGGAGTAGTAGGTACACTCAAAAAAATGACTCATTGGATGAACTCAATTAAATTGTGGGCAGGATTTCCATACAATAAATATATGTAGCCCCAACTCAAACTAAGTACATCCATACAACAGAATGTTAATCAGCTAGCCTGATTAATTTATGTCAAATGGATACAACAGATTATAAATGAGTTAGCCTAAATAATTTTTTCAAATTATAACAGTAGTATGTCTTTTAGTTAGCCTTACACATTTTTATCAAATTCAACTGAAATGAAATAATTACAGTAACTGAATGAAACTGATTTACATTTGTCCAACTCAAATGTGCATTATTGGAAAATATATAAATTAATTTTTCATTTGACCCCCCCCCCATTAACATACACATGAGACAACCTGGTTGACACTTTTTTTATTGAAATACATTAAGACTTGAACATGTTTTACTTAGAGCCCCTCTACTCAAATGTTTTTCTTCATGCTATGCCATGTCCATCTGCTACACTCTGCAGTGCCCGGCTACATCCGGCTGTGCCTTGTAATGCCGCCAGTGCCCTGCTATGCCATGAACTATTACAAAGAACTGCTACAAACTACTATTTTTTTCTATTTTTGTTAATTCCACTCTTCATTCTAACCCCAACCGGCCCGTCAGACACCGCCTACCAAGAGCCTGGGTCTGTCCGAGGTTTCTGCCTAAAAGGAGTTTTTCCTCGCCACTGTCGCACTGTTGCTTTCTCTGGAGGAAACTACTAGAACTGTTGGGTCCTTGTAATTCTGGAGTGTGGTCTATCTGTATAGTGTCTTTAGATAACTCTTGTTATGAATTGATACTATAAATAAAATTGAATTGAATTGAACATGCTACCTGCTGCTAGGTTTAATTCACTTTGTCAAGCTAACTAGTAAATTCTCATATTTTGTCCCTAAAATCAATTATTAATCGTGGTATAAAATCCTGATCTTTTTGCCAAAATGGTGCATCCCTAGAAAAGGCTGTGTGGCTACTGCAGGCCATGCTTTAGCTGAGACTGAGCACTGAGCTGGACCTCCTGCTGAGAGGTGTAATAGAGTTGTTGTGCTCCTTCTGGAGCCAGGGTGTGAGAGCAAGAAGACAATGGAGCTGTGTACCTTCATAGGCCTGGAAGGTGTGAAAACTTGAGAATTCTGCAAAGTCGAGTTCCCTGGCTGTTCCTTTTGTCTTCATAACAAAAGATTTCAGTTGACATTTTGAAAGGCTTAGTTTTACAGGAAATGGCAGTCTGTTTCAGTTCAAACACATCCAGTTTAAGTTGCAAAAATGATCAAGTTAATCTTTGGAGTTCAATGGATAGTCTGTGTGCATGAGTCTGTGTCGTCGGTCCCCGTCTGGTTTGAACCTGATCTGGGTTGGTTTGCGGGTGAGTAAGGGACCTAAGGGGAATTGACATAGTGTCTCAATTATGCTTCCTTCACCATTGCCTGTCTCCATTGTATGTCATTTATTGTGAAATTCAAATAAACAGTTGAAAAAAAGAAGAAGAAATATATCTAAAGTTAGATGCTTCTTGTCGTAATCAGTAGACTTGATTATTGTAATGCAGGATTTAAATAAACACCAGCTTATTGAAAATGCTGCATCCAGAATTTGAACTAAAACCAAAGGTTTGAACTAGGTTTAGATTTAAATTGTGAAGATTTAATCAGTTAATCAATGTGAACTATTTAGTTGAATGTTTGGTGTAAACGTTTGATTTAACTCTTATTTCCTCTTTTAATAATTATATGTACAGTTTGTGAATTTAATAATGCTGAAATAATGTTGCATATCACAGATTGTTATAGAAATGTCATATTTCAGTGGATTTTTCATTACTTTTATTTAATATGATCGTAGGAGGTGCAATATGTAGCTAAAGGAAAATCGCAAATCGAATTGTGATCGCAGTATTTGTCACAAATGTTTGTTTTTTTCAAATCGTTTAGCCCTAGTTTCAACACATTACTCCAATTTTAGTTTCTCTTGACTGGCTCCCTATCACGCACGCATAGGTTGGAGCTTTGGACCTCTGGTGATCTGCAGACTTTTTTATCGTACCATTTCCCTGTTTTATTTTCCATCTCTGTGCCTGCTCCCTCTCTCAGCGCAGCTCCTCTGCGCCGTTTTTGTGTTTTTAATTCTGGAACTCCACAGTTGTTTGGTGCTATGTTTAAAGACTCTTTTTTTATATTCTCTGGACGATCTTAACGACCGCAGTGTGGATGAATGCATAGTAATGTTTGATTCCCTCTGTACTAAGATTTTAGATTCGATTGCACCCATGACTTTAAAGCGCACAAAGCCACAGAAGGAGCCCCGGCTGAATGAGTCCACTCGTACACTCAGGCGCACATGTAGACAGGCGGAGAGAAAATGGAAAAAGGACAATCTTCAATTTCTAGGGAGCTCCTTCAGGACAGTCTTAATTATCAGCAGGCTGTAAAAAACTGCAAAAACTGATTATTTCTCCTCACTTGTGTCAAAAAAAATGCTCATAAGCCTCAGGTTCTTTTTAATGTATTTGAATCACTGGTGAACCCTGGTGATGCTGTCTGTATGGAGCCTTCTTCTAGCTTGTGTGAGGCTTTTCTGCAGTTTTTTACGGATAAGATCTCTGCTATTAGAATCCCACTCTCTTGGTCTGGTCAGGTCCCTGCAGCTCCTATAGCAAGCACAGCTGTCTTTGACAGCTTTGAACCTGTCAGTCTTACTGAACTGAATGAGATAGTTGCACACTTACGCCCTGCTAACTGTCAAACAGATAGTATCCCATCATCTCTGTTTAAGGAGGTATTCTGTTCAGTGGAGTCTTTTATCAATTTGTGTCTTAGTTCTGGCTGTGTTCCATCTTCCTTTAAACATGCCATAGTTCAGCCTCTTCTGAAGAAGAAGAACTTAGACCTAGACCCTATGGATCTGTCTAACTTTAGACCCATTTCTAAGCTCCCTTTTTTCAAAGGTTTTTGAAAGATTTGTGTTAATTCAGATCCAAGAATTTCTGAAAACAGTTGATGTTTGTGAGCAGTTTCAGTCAGGTTTTAGGTCTCGTCACAGTACGGAGACTGCTCTATTAAAAGTCTTTAATGATCTGTTCGTACACCTTGATGCTGGCAATTGTGCCATTTTAATTCTGCTTGATTTGACTGCAGCCTTCGACACAGTTGATCATAAAATTCTTCTGTGGCGTTTGGAGCACTGTGTGGCTTAAAAGGCACTGTTCTTAAGTGGTTTGAGTCGTATTTAACAGACAGATCAATTTCAGTACAATTGGGACAGTTTTCATCCTCAGTGGCCCCTCTGACCTATGGGGTACCGCAGGTGTCAGTTCTGGGTCCACTGCTATTCTCCCTGTATATGCTACCATTGCGATCTATTTTCAGGAAACATGGCATCTCCTTCCACTGCTTCGCTGATGATGTGCAGGTGTATCTACCGCTAAAGGTTCCAGCTAAAGAATCTTTGCAGGCTGTGATGAACTGCATGAGCGATATTAAAGCTTGGATGGACCTAAACCTTTAAAACTTGAGAACAAACGGAGGTTGTCTTGTTCGGGCGTCCAGAGTTGGTTCAGGTTCTTACCAGCTCCTTTGGCCAATTAGCACCTCACTTAAGATCCCATGCCAGGAATCTTGGAGTGATTGTTGATAGTGCTTTTAAACTAGATAAGCAGGTCAGTGCTGTGGTTAAGGCTAGCTTTTTTCAGCTTAGACTGATAGCTAAAGTCAAACCGTATCTGACACCGGCTGACCTAGAAAAAGTCATTCATGTTTTAATTACCTCTCGCCTGGATTACTGTAACTCCTTGTATACAGGCATTGGGAAGTCTGAGCTTTATCGTCTGCAGCTCGTACAGAATGCAGCAGCTCGTCTTTTAAGTGGCAGGAAGAAGCGGGAGCACATTACTCCAGTGCTCTCATTGCTTCACTGGCTTCCGGTAAAGTATCGGATTGATTTTAAGGTTATTCTATTTGCCTTTAAATGTATCAATGGGCTTGCCCCACAGTACCTTACGGACCTTGTCAGGCTGCATAGGCCCTCCAGAGACCGCCGTTCAGCCAGTTTGATGGTCCTAGAGGTTCCTAGATCGAAACTGAGATCCAGAGGTGATCAAGCCTTTTCAGTGGCTGCTCCAACTCTGTGGAACTCGTTGCCTGTAGCTGTGCGGACTGCTAGAAGCTTGTCCACTTTTAAATCAGTGCTGAAGACTTATTTATTTGAAATAGCGTTTGGCTCAGGGGAGCCGTCTTGATGAATGTGTATTCTATTTTCTAGTATTTGTTATTTATTGTGTCTTCTATTGTATCTGTTTTATTTTACTGTAAAGTACTTTGGTAGGCCTTGGAAATGTGCTATATAAATAAATATGACATTGACATTGAAATTGACAGACTTCTCACACTGGTAAGACTTGTAAAGCAGGACTTGAAGCGCCCTGGTCCTCGTCCGCCGACAACAGCAAACCAATGCCTGAGCGGATGGCACTCCCACCTCTTTCTCCAGAGCCGCAAAGAGGGGTGGTTGATAGCTGTACACACACTGGAATGAAGTGAGGCCAGTGCAGGAGCAGGGCATATTCAATCCAGATGAGCTACTTGCTCTGGCTAGCAGGATTACTGGAGGACAGACAGCAGAGCCCCATCTCCAAAATTGGGTATTGAGAGGAATCCACCAACAAAATAAAAAGAGTCTCAGAATGTTGGTCAGGGAAAACCAGAGTGACAGGAGTGGTTTGATGAGTTGCCTGCCAGTGCAGCTGGCCATCCAGCGCTGTATTCTCTTTTTTTTTTTTTTTTTTTTTTTTTTTTTTTTTTTTTTTTATTTACTTTTCCACACATAGACAATAGTACTTCAAACAGATGCCATCAAATATTACATCAAGTATCCTCATATCACAAACATACACAGCATATCAATGCATGTCTATATCCCACCACACAGATGTGTGTATTGTACATCTATTCATCAAAATGTAAACATTTTTCTTTTCTTTTTTGTAAATAATGAAAAGAAAAGGAAAAAAGAGATAAAGAACTATATACATGTAGGGAGTAGTTTTCCTGTTTACATAGTAGCTAGAGAACAAGGTCAGGTCTTTGAGATGTTGCATATTTGGTCCATTTTTCCCAGCACAGAACAAATTCTTCCAGTTTATAATTTAAAGATGCTGTCATCTTCTCTAGTTTATAAATGTCCATTGTAATTTCCATCCATGTGTTTAAGGTAGGGATCTCGTGTGACAACAATTTTTTGGTAAAGCTCTTCTTTACAGCCACCAACAATATATTCATTAATATTTTTCCTTTTTTAACCATTCTTGAGGTATATATCCAAAATATAAGGTTTTACTATCAAATGGTATAACATATTCGAAAATACTTTGTAAGGCATTATGTATTTCTCTCCAATAACCCTTAATGACAGAGCAATCCAGAAGACATGGTAATGGTTTGCATTTTGGTTTCCACAATTTCTCCAGCATATAGATGCATTGCCACCATGATATGATTTCTGAGAGGGTGTGATAAATACCTTATCAAATTTTTCCAACCAAACTCCTTCCATTTCTGTGACCTGGAGCATTTCCATTGTACCTCCATATTGTTGTCCATTCTTCCTTAGATATACTTATTCCCCCCTCCTTCTCCCATTTTGTTTTTTATATAGAGGTTGAGTGTGTTTTAAGATTTACCAGACATTTATATGTGCATGAAATGATTTTACCACATAAATCTGAGTTGTACGCTTTTCTGAACAATTCTATTATAACCTTGCCTGTCCCATCCATATCTTCATCTGCGTATTAATAAAACACCGCATCTGTAAATATCGGTAAAAGTCTTGTGCTTCTAATGAATATCTCTCTTTGAGTGCTTCAAAACTAATTATTATACCGCCTTTTATTACATCACATAAGACCGTCATCCTTTATCCGTCCAATACTTAAATCTAGTATCAAATCTATTTGGTGTAGACTCCGAGTCGTATGCACACCATTTAAGAGGCCATATCCTTCTTTAATTATATTCCATTATAATAGTCTTCCACACATTAAGAGTGCATTTTATCCATGGGTTATCAATAGCAGTATGTGTTGGCCTTGTAAGTCACTATCAGCAAGGGTTGCCTGTATAGGGATGGGGGATAGTTTCTCCTCTATATTTTTCCACTGGGCTTGATAGGATGGGTTGCACCAACATATCATGGTTCTCATCTGCGCTGCAAAGTAATAATCTCTTAAGGAAGGTAATCCCCAGCCCCCTTTTTCCTTAGCTAACTGTAACGTCTTAAAAACGAACCCTAGGTCTCTTACCCTGCCATATATATCTTGACAACATCTTTCCCACTCGTTAAATGATTTCGGTTAATCATTATCGGTAACCAGCGCTGTATTCTCACGATGCAGGTAGAGGAACAGAGCTCAGTCGGAACCCTTTAGCAAGAAAGATTTCATGCGACTGTCGTCAGCCGCGGAATCCACCATAGCCTCCAGAGACATGGAAACCTCAGATGTGGATAGAGTCACAGGAACATGAGGCGAGAGGGAACGTTAGAAACAGCAGCACGGCTCCCAGGCCCTCTTCTTTACTGGTGAGCCCTCCTTTTAATGGACACCACCCAATGAAATGGTCCAAGTGACCGAATCTCCACTGGGGTAAGTCAAGCCCTCCCAGCTGCATAAGCTCCTCACTAGCAGCAGCCTGAGGTAAAGCAAAGAGGCAAGGAGCCTCCCTTGCCCGAAAAGGCCCCTCTCGGATAATCCTGCAAAGAACCGTCGAAGTTGCCTCTCTCTCACGTTCAAGGAACCGCTTTTCTATTTTGATGGCCCGGGCGACGAGAGTGGTGAGGTCCTCTGGAAGATCCAATGCCGCCAGCTGATCCTTCATGCACTAGACAGACCGTATAGGAAGGCCAAATGTGGTTGATTCTTAGACAAGAACGAGACCTTAAAAATTGGTCTTGAGGCCAAGACAGTCTTGAGTACTACAACACTGTTGGCTGTTAACGCACTACGTTGTGTAGCCAATAATCTTAATGCAGTGCAAACTAAGAAGGGAAATGTGTTCCAATGGATGGCTGAATAAAATAACCAGCTTGCTTTGAATTTGGAGATACATGGATATACTTCAGAATTGTTCCTTTTTTTTTCTCTTAAAACAACATCTGAGAGAATGTATTGTTCATTTGAAGACACAATTTATTAATTTGTGCAAACAGAGTCTTTTTTTGAAATTTGTGTATCTCCACGTCACCTGCCAGGCTCTGTACATCGTTAATGTCGGCATGAAGGTATTTATTTACCCTGAAATCCATGAATGTGTGTGCG
>NW_022602540.1:0-22897 GCF_008692095.1 Etheostoma spectabile | reverse complement strand
CAGAATGATCCAACCATAAATGGCCCAGCAAGAGGCGCCTGTTCGAGGCTAAAGTGGCAGAGTTTGACCAGACGGTTGCCAAACTGGTTGGCTCCAGTCCTAGTCAGCGGCCTCCCATTCTGGAGAGACTCACCTCACAGCAAGGGTGGTTAAAGGAGAGGCCGTGGGTGAGTCACTTTTTCCTCGTCTGGAGGCAGTCAGAATAAGACTGGACGCTTTTTACAACACGGCTCCAATGACTCGCTCCCCTGCCCGGTCACATCCAGAACCTCCAACACCGTTGCGGTTGGAGCAGCGTTCCTGACCCAGCCCCCAGCTACCCCTGGCCGTGCCACAGACCCCCTTGGAGAGGAGCCCAGCAGTGCAGCTCTCTGTTTGAGCATTCGATGGCTGCCTCAACGCAAGGAGGAGATGGAAGACGTCCTTGAGGGAACCCACCTGGCCTCTTTTCCGGGAACCGGGGTGGCCCGCATACGTGGAGGGGACGTAAGGGCCCCCTTCGCCATTCTCAGCCCCCACTCTGGAGACCTGTGTGGACCAGTCCCCCGAGCCGCCATTACCGCCGAAGAGGCGGACCCCCAGCCGCCGGCCTCCGCCAAGAGGCGGACCCCCAGCCGCCGCTCCTCCCGCCGATGAGCGGACCCCCAGCCGCCGGCTCCCGCCTACGAGGCGGACCCCCCGCCGGCTCCCGCCGACGAGGCGGAACCCCAGCCGGCACCTCTTGAGACGATGCCCAGGGAGTGTGCACTGAACAGTCCTCCCTGGATCCGCCTCGGACCCTCAGCCGACCGCCCCCCCTGACCCAGACCGGCCGCCGGCCCCCCTGACCCAGACCGCCGACCGGTCCCCCTGACCCAGACCGGCCGACCGGCCCCCCTGACCCAGACCGGCCGACCAGGACCCCCTGACCCAGACCGGCCGACCGGACCCCCAGACCGGCCGACTGGCTCCCTAGATCCAGACCGGCCGACTAGCCCCCTGACCCAGACCGGCCGACCGGCCCCCTGACCCAGACATCTCCATGCTGGAAACGTGCTTTTCAGCCGCTTCTGAGCTTTTTGTGATGTTTTTAAACCCTTATGTTGTCCTTTCGGGTTTCGGGGACCCGTGCAGTTTTGCCCATAGTGCTGTCCTTCTCGGGTCCCCGGGACCCTGGCGTTGTCCTTTTGGTCCCTGGGACCCTTGTCGTGGTCCTTCGGGTCACGGGGACCTCGACCATGACCTTTGGGTCCCCCGGGACCCTTGACATTCTCTTTCGGCTCACAGGGACCCTTGACGTTGTCCTACGGTTCCCGGGGACCCGTGGCATTTCCCTTTGGGTCCCCGGGATACATGCATTTCCTTCGGGTCCCTGTGACCTTCACATGTCCTTTGGGTCCCTCGGCTGAGGGGCCCGCGTAACGTGACGTGCGACAACTTTTCCAACTCCTACGCGCTGGCCCAGCTGCTGCTCGTCCAGCAGCGCCTCAACGTGGTGGGCACGATGTGCAAAACAAGCCGAGCTGCCGGGGCGTTGCTCGCCACCAAGGGCCGTGCGGTCTTCTCGTCCAAGTTTGCTTCACCGCACATCGCCCTCTGGTGTCCTACGTGCCCAGAAGCACAGGAACGTGGTGCTGCTGATCACACGGGGATGCGCAGGGAGGCAAGCCAAACCCGACATCATTCTCCTACAACCACACCAAGGGCGGCGTGGACAACCTGGCACTTGTGGCAGGTACAGCTGCCGCAGAGACAGCGCGCTGGCCCCTCGCCGTGTTCCACAACATCCTCGACGTTTCCGCCTACTTACTGGGTCTTGGAGGGGTATGGGGGTGCTGGAGGGTGTCAACCCAGCCTGGACATCATTAACCAGACTTAGAGCCACTTATTTAGCCTTGGGAGGGAGTGAGGGTGCTTGGGCATGTTAACCCACCCCTGCACCTGACTGGACTGTGGAGTGGAGGCCTTGTAGCCCTAGAGGTCATCAGCCAGACTTAGAGCCAATTACTGGGCCTTGGGAAGGATGGTAGGGTGCTGAGGCATGTTAACCCAGCCTCAGTGCATCGTTTTGGGGCTTAGAGTGGAGGCCTGTAGCCATGGAGATCAAAGACCAGCCTCACAGCCACTCACTGGCCTGGGAGTAAGTGTATGGTGTGCTGGAGCATGTTAACCCAGCCTCTGCATGTATCTGTGACTTAGAGTGGGGCCTTTAGCCTGGAGGTCTTCAGCCAGACATATATCAACTTTCTGGGCCTTGGGAGGGAGCATGAGGGTGCTGAAGGTGTTAACCCAGCCTGGACATCATTAACCAGACTTAGAGCCACTTATTTAGCCTTGGGAGTGAGTGTGAGGGGCTTGGCATGTTAACCCAGCCCAGTGCACCTGACTGGGACTTGGAGTAGAGCCTGTAGCCATAGAGGTCATAGCCCGACTTAGAGCCAATTACTGGCTTGGGAAGGGTAGGGGTGCTGGAGGGTGTTTACCCATTCTGGAGGTCATCAGTCACTTATAGCCACTTACTGGGCCTTGGAGGAGTGGTAGGGTGCTGAGGCTGTTAACCCAGCTCAGTGCATCGTTTGGGCTTAGAGTGGAGGCCTGTAGCCATGAGATCAAAGACCAGCCCCACAGCCACTCACTGGGCCTTGGAGTAAGTGTAATGTGGGCTGGAGCATGTTAACCCAGCCTCAGTGCATGTATCTGCCTATAGTGGAGGCCTTTAGCCATGGAGGTCTTCAGCCAGACCTAAATTAACTTTCTGGGCCTTGGGAGGGAGCATGAGGGCTAGAGCATGTTACCCTGCCTTATAGCCACTTACTGGGCCTTAGGATGGAGCATGAGGATGCTGGATGGTGTTAACAGCCTCAGTGCATATAACTGGGACTTTGAGTGGAGGCCTGTATCCCTAGAAGTAATCAGTCAGGCTTAGAGCCACTTACTGGGCCTTGGGAGGGAGTGTGTGGGTGCTGGAGCATGTTACCAAGCCTAAGTGGATGTCACTGGGACGAAGTGGAGGGCTGTAGTCCTGGAGGTGATCAGCCAGGCTTAGGGCCACTTACTGGGCCTTGGGAGTGAGGATGAGGGTGCTGGGTATGTTAACGCAGCCTCAGTGCATCTAACTGGGACTTAAGTGGAGGCCTGTAGCCTAGAGGTCAAAGGCCAGACTTAGAGCCACTACTGGGCCTTGGGAAGGAGCAAGAAGGTGCTGGAGCACGTAACCCGTTCTCACAGCCACTACTGGCATTGGAGGGAGCTTGAGGATGCTGGAGCATGTTTTCCCGGCCTGACAGAAACTACTGGGCCTTAGGAGTGAGCATGAGGATAATGGAGGGTGTTAACCCAGCCTGGACGTCATCAGCCAGACTTAGAGCCATTACTGGGCCTTGGGAGGGAGTGGAGGGTGCTGGGGTTGTTAACCCACTCTCAGTGCATGTAACTGGGACTTAGAGTGGAGGCCTGTAGCCACAGAGCTCATCAGCCAGACTAAGAGCCACTTACTGGGCAACAGTAGTGAGTTTGTGGGTGCTGGGTAATGTTAACCTAGCCTCAGTGCATTGTTTTGGGGCTTAGAGTGGAGGCCCTACAGCCCTGGGGGTCAAAGGCCATTCTCACAACCACTCACTGGGCCGTGGGAGTAAGTGTGAGGATGCTGGAGCATGTTAAGCCAGCCTCAGTGCATGTAACTGGGACTTAGAGTGGAGGCCCGTAGCCCTGGAGGTCATCAGGCAGGCTTAGAACCACTCACTGGGCCTTGGGAGGGAGCATGAGGGTGTTGGAGGGTGTTAACCCCCCCTGAGTGCAAGTTATTAGGGCTTAGAGTGGAGGCCTATAGCCCTGGAGGTCGACGGCCAGCCCCACAGCCACTCACTGGGCCTTGGTAGTAAGTGTGAGGGTGCTAGAGCATGTTAACCCAGCCTCAGTGCATGTAACAGGGACTTATAGTGGAGGCCTGTAGCCCTGGAGGTCATCAGCCAGACATATATCCACTTTCGGGGCCTTGGGAGGGAGCATGAGGGTGCTGGAGGGTGTTAACCCAGCCTCAGTGCATTTAACTGGGACTTATAGTGGAGGCCTTTAGCCCTGGAAGTGATCAGCCAGGCTTAGAGCCACTTACTGGGCCTTGGGAGTGAGTGTGAGGGTGCTGGAGCATGTTTACCCAGCCTGGAGGTCATCAGCCAGACTTAGAGCAACTTACTGGGCCTTGGGATGTCAAAGGCCAGCCTTACAGCCTCTTACAGGGCCTTAAGAGGGAGTGTGAGGGTGCTGGGCCATGTTAACCCAGCGTCATTGCATCGTGTGGGGCTTAGAGTGGGGTCCTGTAGCACTGGAGGTCAACGGCCAGCCTCACAGCCACACATTTGGCCTGGGAAGGGAGTGTCAGGGTGCTGGAGTATATTAACCCATCCTCAATGCATGTATCTGGGACTTATAGTGGAGGCCTGTAGCCCTGGAGGTCAAAAACCAGCCTCAAAGCCACAATTGGACCTTTAAAGGCAATGTGGGTGCTGGGTCATGTTAACCCAATCTCAGTGCATCGTTTGGGTTTTAGAGTGGGGCCTGTAGCCCCGGAGGTCAACGGCCAGCCTCACAGCATATCACTGGGCCTCGGGAGTATTGTGAGGGTGCTGGAGCATGCTAACCCAGCCTCAGTGCATGTAACTGGGACTTAGAGTGGAGGCCTGTAGCCCTGGAGGTCATCAGGCAGGCTTAGAGCCACTTACTGGGCCTTGGGAGTAAGTGTGAGGGTGCTGGAGCATGTTTGTTGTGGTTTGGGGTTTTTGTGGGTTTGTTTTCCCGTTTCTGCCTCCCTGTGAATGTCTCAGTGTTTTCCCAGGTCCTGTGTGCTGTGTCCTGTTCCGTCCCCCGGTAAGCGTCTGTGTGTTTCACTTCCTGTTTTATTGTGAAGTCGGCTTCCTGTCTTGTCTATCTAGTCTAGCTTTACTTTGTTTGTCTGATTGCCCTGCCCCGCCCTAATGTGATTCACCTGATGTCTCACCTGTTCCTCATTACCTAATTACCTCTTGTATTTAACCCCAGTGTTTCCTCTGCTTCTTGTTGGATCATTGTTGTATTTTCAGTCTGCCTGTGCCACATGTCTGCGTTGATGCCTCCTGATCTTCCCGTGAGTTTTTCCCGTGTAGTCTCCTGTTTTTTTGCATTTTCCCCTGCTCCTCTGCCTGTCTGTTTGTGGATTTCGGATTTTGGATTTTCCCTCGACCTTGGTGTCTCTTGTGGATTGTTTTTTGTTAAAGACTGCAATAAAGCCTTGTTTGCCTGCTCCTGCCTCCTCCTTCTCTCCGCATTTGGGTCCTCACCTCATCACCCCATCACAGAATGATCCAACCATAAAATGGACCCAGCAGAGAGGCGCCTGTTCGAGGCTAAAGTGGCAGAGTTTGACCAGACGGTTGCCAACTGGTTGGCTCCAGTCCTAGTCAGCGGCCTCCCATTCTGGAGAGACTCACCTCACAGCAAGGGTGGTTAAAGGAGAGGCCGTGGGTGAGTCACTTTGTTCCTCGTCTGGAGGCAGTCAGAATAAGACTGGACGCTTTTTTACACACGGCGTCCAATGACTCGCTCCCCTGCCCGGTCACATCCAGAACCTCCAACACCGTTGCGGTTGGAGCAGCGTTCCTGACCCAGCCCCCAGCTACCCCTGGCCGTGCCACAGACCCCCTTGGAGAGGAGCCCAGGCAGTGCAGCTCTCTGTTTGAGCATTCCGATGGCTGGCTCAAACGCAAGGAGGAGATGGAAGGACGGTCCTTTGAGGGAACCCACCTGGCCATCTTTTCGGGAACCGGGGTGGCCGCAGACGTGGAGGTGGACGTAAGGGCCCCTTCGCCATTCTCAGCCCCCCACTCTGGAACCTGTGTGGACCAGTCCCCCGGAGCCGCCAATTACCGCCGAAGAGGCGGACCCCCAGCCGCCGGCCTCCGCCGAAGAGGCGGACCCCCAGCCGCCGGCTCCTCCCGCCGATGAGGCGGACCCCCAGCCGCCGGCTCCCGCCTACGAGGCGGACCCCCAGCCGCCGGCTCCCGCCGACGAGGCGGAACCCCAGCCGGCACCTCTTGAGACGGATGCCCAGGGAGTGTGCACTGAACAGTCCTCCCTGGGATCCGCCTCGGACCCTCAGCCGACCGGCCCCCCTGACCCAGACCGGCCGACCGGCCCCCCACCCAGACGGCCGACCGGTCCCCCTGACCCAGACCGGCCCCCCTGACCCAGACCGGCCGACCGGACCCCCTGACCCAGACCGGCCGACCGGACCCCCAGACCGGCCGACTGGCTCCCTAGATCCAGACCGGCCGACTAGCCCCCCTGACCCAGACCGGCCGACCGGCCCCCCTGACCCAGACACATCTCCATGCTGGAAACGTGCTTTTCAGCCGCTTCTGAGCTTTTTGTGATGTTTTAACCCTTATGTTGTCCTTCGGGTTACGGGGACCCGTGCAGTTTTGCCCATAGTGCTGTCCTTCGGGTCCCGGGACCCTTGGCGTTGTCCTTTTGGTCCCTGGGACCCTTGTCGTGGTCCTTCGGGTCACGGGGAACCTCGACCATGACCTTTGGGTCCCCGGGACCCTTGACATTCTCTTTCGGCTCACAGGGACCCTTGACGTTGTCCTACGGTTCCCTGGGACCCGTGGCATTTCCCTTTGGGTCCCCGGGATACATGGCATTTTCCTTCGGGTCCCTGTGACTCTTCACATTGTCCTTTGGGTCCCTCGGCCTGAGGGGCCCGCGAAACGTGACGTGCGACAACTTTTCCAACTCCTACGCGCTGGCCCAGCTGCTGCTCGTCCAGCAGCGCCTCAACGTGGTGGGCACGATGTGCAAAAACAAGCCAGAGCTGCCGGGGGCGTTGCTCGCCACCAAGGGCCGTGCGGTCTTCTCGTCCAAGTTTGCCTTCACGCACATCGCCACTCTGGTGTCCTACGTGCCCAAGAAGCACAGGAACGTGGTGCTGCTGATCACACGGGGGATGCGCAGGGAGGCAAGCCAAACCCGACATCATTCTCCACTACAACCACACCAAGGGCGGCGTGGACAACCTGGACAAGCTTGTGGGCAGGTACAGCTGCCGCAAGAAGACAGCGCGCTGGCCCCTCGCCGTGTTCCACAACATCCTCGACGTTTCCGCCTACTTACTGGGTCTTGGGAGGGAGTATGGGGGTGCTGGAGGGTGTCAACCCAGCCTGGACATCATTAACCAGACTTAGAGCCACTTATTTAGCCTTGGGAGGGAGTGTGAGGGTGCTTGGGCATGTTAACCCAGCCCCAGTGCACCTGACTGGGACTTGGAGTGGAGGCCTGTAGCCCTAGAGGTCATCAGCCAGACTTAGACCCACTCTCAGTGCATGTAACTGGGACTTAGAGTGGAGGCCTGTAGCCACAGAGCTCATCAGCCAGACTAAGAGCCACTTACTGGGCAACAGTAGTGAGTTTGTGGGTGCTGGGTAATGTTAACCTAGCCTCAGTGCATTGTTTTGGGGCTTAGAGTGGAGGCCCTACACCCTGGGGGTCAAAGGCCATTCTCACAACTGGGCCGTGGGAGTAAGTGTGAGGATGCTGGAGCATGTTAAGCCAGCCTCAGTGCATGTAACTGGGACTTAGAGTGGAGGCCCGTAGCCCTGGAGGTCATCAGGCAGGCTTAGAACCACTCACTGGGCCTTGGGAGGGAGCATGAGGGTGTTGGAGGGTGTTAACCCCCCCTGAGTGCAAGTTATTAGGGCTTAGAGTGGAGGCCTATAGCCCTGGAGGTCGACGGCCAGCCCCACAGCCACTCACTGGGCCTTGGTAGTAAGTGTGAGGGTGCTAGAGCATGTTAACCCAGCCTCAGTGCATGTAACAGGGACTTATAGTGGAGGCCTGTAGCCCTGGAGGTCATCAGCCAGACATATATCCACTTTCGGGGCCTTGGGAGGGAGCATGAGGGTGCTGGAGGGTGTTAACCCAGCCTCAGTGCATTTAACTGGGACTTATAGTGGAGGCCTTTAGCCCTGGAAGTGATCAGCCAGGCTTAGAGCCACTTACTGGGCCTTGGGAGTGAGTGTGAGGGTGCTGGAGCATGTTTACCCAGCCTGGAGGTCATCAGCCAGACTTAGAGCAACTTACTGGGCCTTGGGATGTCAAAGGCCAGCCTTACAGCCTCTTACAGGGCCTTAAGAGGGAGTGTGAGGGTGCTGGGCCATGTTAACCCAGCGTCATTGCATCGTGTTGGGGCTTAGAGTGGGGTCCTGTAGCACTGGAGGTCAACGGCCAGCCTCACAGCCACACATTTGGCCTTGGAAGGGAGTGTCAGGGTGCTGGAGTATATTAACCCATCCTCAATGCATGTATCTGGGACTTATAGTGGAGGCCTGTAGCCCTGGAGGTCAAAAACCAGCCTCAAAGCCACAAATTGGACCTTTAAAGGCAATGTGAGGGTGCTGGGTCATGTTAACCCAATCTCAGTGCATCGTTTTGGGTTTTAGAGTGGGGGCCTGTAGCCCCGGAGGTCAACGGCCAGCCTCACAGCATATCACTGGGCCTCGGGAGTAATTGTGAGGGTGCTGGAGCATGCTAACCCAGCCTCAGTGCATGTAACTGGGACTTAGAGTGGAGGCCTGTAGCCCTGGAGGTCATCAGGCAGGCTTAGAGCCACTTACTGGGCCTTGGGAGTAAGTGTGAGGGTGCTGGAGCATGTTTGTTGTGGTTTGGGGTTTTTGTTGGGTTTGTTTTCCCGTTTCTGCCTCCCTGTGAATGTCTCAGTGTTTTCCCAGGTCCTGTGTGCTGTGTCCTGTTCCGTCCCCCGGTAAGCGTCTGTGTGTTTCACTTCCTGTTTTATTGTGAAGTCGGCTTCCTGTCTTGTCTTATCTAGTCTAGCTTTACTTTGTTTGTCTGATTGCCCTGCCCCGCCCTAATGTGATTCACCTGATGTCTCACCTGTTCCTCATTACCTAATTACCTCTTGTATTTAACCCCAGTGTTTCCTCTGCTTCTTGTTGGATCATTGTTGTATTTTCAGTCTGCCTGTGCCACATGTCTGCGTTGATGCCTCCTGATCTTCCCGTGAGTTTTTCCCGTGTAGTCTCCTGTTTTTTTGCATTTTCCCCTGCTCCTCTGCCTGTCTGTTTGTGGATTTCGGATTTTGGATTTTCCCTCGACCTTGGTGTCTCTTGTGGATTGTTTTTTGTTAAAGACTGCAATAAAGCCTTGTTTGCCTGCTCCTGCCTCCCTCCTTCTCTCCGCATTTGGGTCCTCACCTCATCACCCCATCACAGAATGATCCAACCATAAAATGGACCCAGCAGAGAGGCGCCTGTTCGAGGCTAAAGTGGCAGAGTTTGACCAGACGGTTGCCAAACTGGTTGGCTCCAGTCCTAGTCAGCGGCCTCCCATTCTGGAGAGACTCACCTCACAGCAAGGGTGGTTAAAGGAGAGGCCGTGGGTGAGTCACTTTGTTCCTCGTCTGGAGGCAGTCAGAATAAGACTGGACGCTTTTTTACACACGGCGTCCAATGACTCGCTCCCCTGCCCGGTCACATCCAGAACCTCCAACACCGTTGCGGTTGGAGCAGCGTTCCTGACCCAGCCCCCAGCTACCCCTGGCCGTGCCACAGACCCCCTTGGAGAGGAGCCCAGGCAGTGCAGCTCTCTGTTTGAGCATTCCGATGGCTGGCTCAAACGCAAGGAGGAGATGGAAGGACGGTCCTTTGAGGGAACCCACCTGGCCATCTTTTCCGGGAACCGGGGTGGCCGCAGACGTGGAGGTGGACGTAAGGGCCCCCTTCGCCATTCTCAGCCCCCCACTCTGGAACCTGTGTGGACCAGTCCCCCGGAGCCGCCAATTACCGCCGAAGAGGCGGACCCCCAGCCGCCGGCCTCCGCCGAAGAGGCGGACCCCCAGCCGCCGGCTCCTCCCGCCGATGAGGCGGACCCCCAGCCGCCGGCTCCCGCCTACGAGGCGGACCCCCAGCCGCCGGCTCCCGCCGACGAGGCGGAACCCCAGCCGGCACCTCTTGAGACGGATGCCCAGGGAGTGTGCACTGAACAGTCCTCCCTGGGATCCGCCTCGGACCCTCAGCCGACCGGCCCCCCTGACCCAGACCGGCCGACCGGCCCCCCTGACCCAGACCGGCCGACCGGTCCCCCTGACCCAGACCGGCCCCCCTGACCCAGACCGGCCGACCGGACCCCCTGACCCAGACCGGCCGACCGGACCCCCAGACCGGCCGACTGGCTCCCTAGATCCAGACCGGCCGACTAGCCCCCCTGACCCAGACCGGCCGACCGGCCCCCCTGACCCAGACACATCTCCATGCTGGAAACGTGCTTTTCAGCCGCTTCTGAGCTTTTTGTGATGTTTTAACCCTTATGTTGTCCTTCGGGTTACGGGGACCCGTGCAGTTTTGCCCATAGTGCTGTCCTTCGGGTCCCCGGGACCCTTGGCGTTGTCCTTTTGGTCCCTGGGACCCTTGTCGTGGTCCTTCGGGTCACGGGGAACCTCGACCATGACCTTTGGGTCCCCGGGACCCTTGACATTCTCTTTCGGCTCACAGGGACCCTTGACGTTGTCCTACGGTTCCCTGGGACCCGTGGCATTTCCCTTTGGGTCCCCGGGATACATGGCATTTTCCTTCGGGTCCCTGTGACTCTTCACATTGTCCTTTGGGTCCCTCGGCCTGAGGGGCCCGCGAAACGTGACGTGCGACAACTTTTCCAACTCCTACGCGCTGGCCCAGCTGCTGCTCGTCCAGCAGCGCCTCAACGTGGTGGGCACGATGTGCAAAAACAAGCCAGAGCTGCCGGGGGCGTTGCTCGCCACCAAGGGCCGTGCGGTCTTCTCGTCCAAGTTTGCCTTCACGCACATCGCCACTCTGGTGTCCTACGTGCCCAAGAAGCACAGGAACGTGGTGCTGCTGATCACACGGGGGATGCGCAGGGAGGCAAGCCAAACCCGACATCATTCTCCACTACAACCACACCAAGGGCGGCGTGGACAACCTGGACAAGCTTGTGGGCAGGTACAGCTGCCGCAAGAAGACAGCGCGCTGGCCCCTCGCCGTGTTCCACAACATCCTCGACGTTTCCGCCTACTTACTGGGTCTTGGGAGGGAGTATGGGGGTGCTGGAGGGTGTCAACCCAGCCTGGACATCATTAACCAGACTTAGAGCCACTTATTTAGCCTTGGGAGGGAGTGTGAGGGTGCTTGGGCATGTTAACCCAGCCCCAGTGCACCTGACTGGGACTTGGAGTGGAGGCCTGTAGCCCTAGAGGTCATCAGCCAGACTTAGACCCACTCTCAGTGCATGTAACTGGGACTTAGAGTGGAGGCCTGTAGCCACAGAGCTCATCAGCCAGACTAAGAGCCACTTACTGGGCAACAGTAGTGAGTTTGTGGGTGCTGGGTAATGTTAACCTAGCCTCAGTGCATTGTTTTGGGGCTTAGAGTGGAGGCCCTACAGCCCTGGGGGTCAAAGGCCATTCTCACAACCACTCACTGGGCCGTGGGAGTAAGTGTGAGGATGCTGGAGCATGTTAAGCCAGCCTCAGTGCATGTAACTGGGACTTAGAGTGGAGGCCCGTAGCCCTGGAGGTCATCAGGCAGGCTTAGAACCACTCACTGGGCCTTGGGAGGGAGCATGAGGGTGTTGGAGGGTGTTAACCCCCCCTGAGTGCAAGTTATTAGGGCTTAGAGTGGAGGCCTATAGCCCTGGAGGTCGACGGCCAGCCCCACAGCCACTCACTGGGCCTTGGTAGTAAGTGTGAGGGTGCTAGAGCATGTTAACCCAGCCTCAGTGCATGTAACAGGGACTTATAGTGGAGGCCTGTAGCCCTGGAGGTCATCAGCCAGACATATATCCACTTTCGGGGCCTTGGGAGGGAGCATGAGGGTGCTGGAGGGTGTTAACCCAGCCTCAGTGCATTTAACTGGGACTTATAGTGGAGGCCTTTAGCCCTGGAAGTGATCAGCCAGGCTTAGAGCCACTTACTGGGCCTTGGGAGTGAGTGTGAGGGTGCTGGAGCATGTTTACCCAGCCTGGAGGTCATCAGCCAGACTTAGAGCAACTTACTGGGCCTTGGGATGTCAAAGGCCAGCCTTACAGCCTCTTACAGGGCCTTAAGAGGGAGTGTGAGGGTGCTGGGCCATGTTAACCCAGCGTCATTGCATCGTGTTGGGGCTTAGAGTGGGGTCCTGTAGCACTGGAGGTCAACGGCCAGCCTCACAGCCACACATTTGGCCTTGGAAGGGAGTGTCAGGGTGCTGGAGTATATTAACCCATCCTCAATGCATGTATCTGGGACTTATAGTGGAGGCCTGTAGCCCTGGAGGTCAAAAACCAGCCTCAAAGCCACAAATTGGACCTTTAAAGGCAATGTGAGGGTGCTGGGTCATGTTAACCCAATCTCAGTGCATCGTTTTGGGTTTTAGAGTGGGGGCCTGTAGCCCCGGAGGTCAACGGCCAGCCTCACAGCATATCACTGGGCCTCGGGAGTAATTGTGAGGGTGCTGGAGCATGCTAACCCAGCCTCAGTGCATGTAACTGGGACTTAGAGTGGAGGCCTGTAGCCCTGGAGGTCATCAGGCAGGCTTAGAGCCACTTACTGGGCCTTGGGAGTAAGTGTGAGGGTGCTGGAGCATGTTTGTTGTGGTTTGGGGTTTTTGTTGGGTTTGTTTTCCCGTTTCTGCCTCCCTGTGAATGTCTCAGTGTTTTCCCAGGTCCTGTGTGCTGTGTCCTGTTCCGTCCCCCGGTAAGCGTCTGTGTGTTTCACTTCCTGTTTTATTGTGAAGTCGGCTTCCTGTCTTGTCTTATCTAGTCTAGCTTTACTTTGTTTGTCTGATTGCCCTGCCCCGCCCTAATGTGATTCACCTGATGTCTCACCTGTTCCTCATTACCTAATTACCTCTTGTATTTAACCCCAGTGTTTCCTCTGCTTCTTGTTGGATCATTGTTGTATTTTCAGTCTGCCTGTGCCACATGTCTGCGTTGATGCCTCCTGATCTTCCCGTGAGTTTTTCCCCGTGTAGTCTCCTGTTTTTTGCATTTTCCCCTGCTCCTCTGCCTGTCTGTTTGTGGATTTCGGATTTTGGATTTTCCCTCGACCTTGGTGTCTCTTGTGGATTGTTTTTTGTTAAAGACTGCAATAAAGCCTTGTTTGCCTGCTCCTGCCTCCCTCCTTCTCTCCGCATTTGGGTCCTCACCTCATCACCCCATCACAGAATGATCCAACCATAAAATGGACCCAGCAGAGAGGCGCCTGTTCGAGGCTAAAGTGGCAGAGTTTGACCAGACGGTTGCCAAACTGGTTGGCTCCAGTCCTAGTCAGCGGCCTCCCATTCTGGAGAGACTCACCTCACAGCAAGGGTGGTTAAAGGAGAGGCCGTGGGTGAGTCACTTTGTTCCTCGTCTGGAGGCAGTCAGAATAAGACTGGACGCTTTTTTACACACGGCGTCCAATGACTCGCTCCCCTGCCCGGTCACATCCAGAACCTCCAACACCGTTGCGGTTGGAGCAGCGTTCCTGACCCAGCCCCCAGCTACCCCTGGCCGTGCCACAGACCCCCTTGGAGAGGAGCCCAGGCAGTGCAGCTCTCTGTTTGAGCATTCCGATGGCTGGCTCAAACGCAAGGAGGAGATGGAAGGACGGTCCTTTGAGGGAACCCACCTGGCCATCTTTTCCGGGAACCGGGGTGGCCGCAGACGTGGAGGTGGACGTAAGGGCCCCCTTCGCCATTCTCAGCCCCCACTCTGGAACCTGTGTGGACCAGTCCCCCGGAGCCGCCAATTACCGCCGAAGAGGCGGACCCCCAGCCGCCGGCCTCCGCCGAAGAGGCGGACCCCCAGCCGCCGGCTCCTCCCGCCGATGAGGCGGACCCCCAGCCGCCGGCTCCCGCCTACGAGGCGGACCCCCAGCCGCCGGCTCCCGCCGACGAGGCGGAACCCCAGCCGGCACCTCTTGAGACGGATGCCCAGGGAGTGTGCACTGAACAGTCCTCCCTGGGATCCGCCTCGGACCCTCAGCCGACCGGCCCCCCTGACCCAGACCGGCCGACCGGCCCCCTGACCCAGACCGGCCGACCGGTCCCCCTGACCCAGACCGGCCCCCCTGACCCAGACCGGCCGACCGGACCCCCTGACCCAGACCGGCCGACCGGACCCCCAGACCGGCCGACTGGCTCCCTAGATCCAGACCGGCCGACTAGCCCCCCTGACCCAGACCGGCCGACCGGCCCCCTGACCCAGACACATCTCCATGCTGGAAACGTGCTTTTCAGCCGCTTCTGAGCTTTTTGTGATGTTTTAACCCTTATGTTGTCCTTCGGGTTACGGGGACCCGTGCAGTTTTGCCCATAGTGCTGTCCTTCGGGTCCCCGGGACCCTTGGCGTTGTCCTTTTGGTCCCTGGGACCCTTGTCGTGGTCCTTCGGGTCACGGGGAACCTCGACCATGACCTTTGGGTCCCCGGGACCCTTGACATTCTCTTTCGGCTCACAGGGACCCTTGACGTTGTCCTACGGTTCCCTGGGACCCGTGGCATTTCCCTTTGGGTCCCCGGGATACATGGCATTTTCCTTCGGGTCCCTGTGACTCTTCACATTGTCCTTTGGGTCCCTCGGCCTGAGGGGCCCGCGAAACGTGACGTGCGACAACTTTTCCAACTCCTACGCGCTGGCCCAGCTGCTGCTCGTCCAGCAGCGCCTCAACGTGGTGGGCACGATGTGCAAAAACAAGCCAGAGCTGCCGGGGCGTTGCTCGCCACCAAGGGCCGTGCGGTCTTCTCGTCCAAGTTTGCCTTCACGCACATCGCCACTCTGGTGTCCTACGTGCCCAAGAAGCACAGGAACGTGGTGCTGCTGATCACACGGGGGATGCGCAGGGAGGCAAGCCAAACCCGACATCATTCTCCACTACAACCACACCAAGGGCGGCGTGGACAACCTGGACAAGCTTGTGGGCAGGTACAGCTGCCGCAAGAAGACAGCGCGCTGGCCCCTCGCCGTGTTCCACAACATCCTCGACGTTTCCGCCTACTTACTGGGTCTTGGGAGGGAGTATGGGGGTGCTGGAGGGTGTCAACCCAGCCTGGACATCATTAACCAGACTTAGAGCCACTTATTTAGCCTTGGGAGGGAGTGTGAGGGTGCTTGGGCATGTTAACCCAGCCCCAGTGCACCTGACTGGGACTTGGAGTGGAGGCCTGTAGCCCTAGAGGTCATCAGCCAGACTTAGACCCACTCTCAGTGCATGTAACTGGGACTTAGAGTGGAGGCCTGTAGCCACAGAGCTCATCAGCCAGACTAAGAGCCACTTACTGGGCAACAGTAGTGAGTTTGTGGGTGCTGGGTAATGTTAACCTAGCCTCAGTGCATTGTTTTGGGGCTTAGAGTGGAGGCCCTACAGCCCTGGGGGTCAAAGGCCATTCTCACAACCACTCACTGGGCCGTGGGAGTAAGTGTGAGGATGCTGGAGCATGTTAAGCCAGCCTCAGTGCATGTAACTGGGACTTAGAGTGGAGGCCCGTAGCCCTGGAGGTCATCAGGCAGGCTTAGAACCACTCACTGGGCCTTGGGAGGGAGCATGAGGGTGTTGGAGGGTGTTAACCCCCCCTGAGTGCAAGTTATTAGGGCTTAGAGTGGAGGCCTATAGCCCTGGAGGTCGACGGCCAGCCCCACAGCCACTCACTGGGCCTTGGTAGTAAGTGTGAGGGTGCTAGAGCATGTTAACCCAGCCTCAGTGCATGTAACAGGGACTTATAGTGGAGGCCTGTAGCCCTGGAGGTCATCAGCCAGACATATATCCACTTTCGGGGCCTTGGGAGGGAGCATGAGGGTGCTGGAGGGTGTTAACCCAGCCTCAGTGCATTTAACTGGGACTTATAGTGGAGGCCTTTAGCCCTGGAAGTGATCAGCCAGGCTTAGAGCCACTTACTGGGCCTTGGGAGTGAGTGTGAGGGTGCTGGAGCATGTTTACCCAGCCTGGAGGTCATCAGCCAGACTTAGAGCAACTTACTGGGCCTTGGGATGTCAAAGGCCAGCCTTACAGCCTCTTACAGGGCCTTAAGAGGGAGTGTGAGGGTGCTGGGCCATGTTAACCCAGCGTCATTGCATCGTGTTGGGGCTTAGAGTGGGGTCCTGTAGCACTGGAGGTCAACGGCCAGCCTCACAGCCACACATTTGGCCTTGGAAGGGAGTGTCAGGGTGCTGGAGTATATTAACCCATCCTCAATGCATGTATCTGGGACTTATAGTGGAGGCCTGTAGCCCTGGAGGTCAAAAACCAGCCTCAAAGCCACAAATTGGACCTTTAAAGGCAATGTGAGGGTGCTGGGTCATGTTAACCCAATCTCAGTGCATCGTTTTGGGTTTTAGAGTGGGGGCCTGTAGCCCGGAGGTCAACGGCCAGCCTCACAGCATATCACTGGGCCTCGGGAGTAATTGTGAGGGTGCTGGAGCATGCTAACCCAGCCTCAGTGCATGTAACTGGGACTTAGAGTGGAGGCCTGTAGCCCTGGAGGTCATCAGGCAGGCTTAGAGCCACTTACTGGGCCTTGGGAGTAAGTGTGAGGGTGCTGGAGCATGTTTGTTGTGGTTTGGGTTTTTGTTGGGTTTGTTTTCCCGTTTCTGCCTCCCTGTGAATGTCTCAGTGTTTTCCCAGGTCCTGTGTGCTGTGTCCTGTTCCGTCCCCCGGTAAGCGTCTGTGTGTTTCACTTCCTGTTTTATTGTGAAGTCGGCTTCCTGTCTTGTCTTATCTAGTCTAGCTTTACTTTGTTTGTCTGATTGCCCTGCCCCGCCCTAATGTGATTCACCTGATGTCTCACCTGTTCCTCATTACCTAATTACCTCTTGTATTTAACCCCAGTGTTTCCTCTGCTTCTTGTTGGATCATTGTTGTATTTTCAGTCTGCCTGTGCCACATGTCTGCGTTGATGCCTCCTGATCTTCCCGTGAGTTTTTCCCCGTGTAGTCTCCTGTTTTTTGCATTTTCCCCTGCTCCTCTGCCTGTCTGTTTGTGGATTTCGGATTTTGGATTTTCCCTCGACCTTGGTGTCTCTTGTGGATTGTTTTTTGTTAAAGACTGCAATAAAGCCTTGTTTGCCTGCTCCTGCCTCCCTCCTTCTCTCCGCATTTGGGTCCTCACCTCATCACCCCATCACAGAATGATCCAACCATAAAATGGACCCAGCAGAGAGGCGCCTGTTCGAGGCTAAAGTGGCAGAGTTTGACCAGACGGTTGCCAAACTGGTTGGCTCCAGTCCTAGTCAGCGGCCTCCCATTCTGGAGAGACTCACCTCACAGCAAGGGTGGTTAAAGGAGAGGCCGTGGGTGAGTCACTTTGTTCCTCGTCTGGAGGCAGTCAGAATAAGACTGGACGCTTTTTTACACACGGCGTCCAATGACTCGCTCCCTGCCCGGTCACATCCAGAACCTCCAACACCGTTGCGGTTGGAGCAGCGTTCCTGACCCAGCCCCCAGCTACCCCTGGCCGTGCCACAGACCCCCTTGGAGAGGAGCCCAGGCAGTGCAGCTCTCTGTTTGAGCATTCCGATGGCTGGCTCAAACGCAAGGAGGAGATGGAAGGACGGTCCTTTGAGGGAACCCACCTGGCCATCTTTTCCGGGAACCGGGGTGGCCGCAGACGTGGAGGTGGACGTAAGGGCCCCTTCGCCATTCTCAGCCCCCCACTCTGGAACCTGTGTGGACCAGTCCCCCGGAGCCGCCAATTACCGCCGAAGAGGCGGACCCCCAGCCGCCGGCCTCCGCCGAAGAGGCGGACCCCCAGCCGCCGGCTCCTCCCGCCGATGAGGCGGACCCCCAGCCGCCGGCTCCCGCCTACGAGGCGGACCCCCAGCCGCCGCGGCTCCCGCCGACGAGGCGGAACCCCAGCGGCACCTCTTGAGACGGATGCCCAGGGAGTGTGCACTGAACAGTCCTCCCTGGGATCCGCCTCGGACCCTCAGCCGACCGGCCCCCTGACCCAGACCGGCCGACCGGCCCCCTGACCCAGACCGGCCGACCGGTCCCCCTGACCCAGACCGGCCCCCCTGACCCAGACCGGCCGACCGGACCCCTGACCCAGACCGGCCGACCGGACCCCCAGACCGGCCGACTGGCTCCCTAGATCCAGACCGGCCGACTAGCCCCCCTGACCCAGACCGGCCGACCGGCCCCCTGACCCAGACACATCTCCATGCTGGAAACGTGCTTTTCAGCCGCTTCTGAGCTTTTTGTGATGTTTTAACCCTTATGTTGTCCTTCGGGTTACGGGGACCCGTGCAGTTTTGCCCATAGTGCTGTCCTTCGGTCCCCGGGACCCTTGGCGTTGTCCTTTTGGTCCCTGGGACCCTTGTCGTGGTCCTTCGGGTCACGGGGAACCTCGACCATGACCTTTGGGTCCCCGGGACCCTTGACATTCTCTTTCGGCTCACAGGGACCCTTGACGTTGTCCTACGGTTCCCTGGGACCCGTGGCATTTCCCTTTGGGTCCCGGGATACATGGCATTTTCCTTCGGGTCCCTGTGACTCTTCACATTGTCCTTTGGGTCCCTCGGCCTGAGGGGCCCGCGAAACGTGACGTGCGACAACTTTTCCAACTCCTACGCGCTGGCCAGCTGCTGCTCGTCCAGCAGCGCCTCAACGTGGTGGGCACGATGTGCAAAAACAAGCCAGAGCTGCCGGGGCGTTGCTCGCCACCAAGGGCCGTGCGGTCTTCTCGTCCAAGTTTGCCTTCACGCACATCGCCACTCTGGTGTCCTACGTGCCCAAGAAGCACAGGAACGTGGTGCTGCTGATCACACGGGGGATGCGCAGGGAGGCAAGCCAACCCGACATCATTCTCCACTACAACCACACCAAGGGCGGCGTGGACAACCTGGACAAGCTTGTGGGCAGGTACAGCTGCCGCAAGAAGACAGCGCGCTGGCCCCTCGCCGTGTCCACAACATCCTCGACGTTTCCGCCTACTTACTGGGTCTTGGGAGGGAGTATGGGGGCTGGAGGGTGTCAAACCAGCCTGGACATCATTAACCAGACTTAGAGCCACTTATTTAGCCTTGGGAGGGAGTGTGAGGGTGCTTGGGCATGTTAACCAGCCCCAGTGCACCTGACGGGGACTTGGAGTGGAGGCCTGTAGCCCTAGAGGTCATCAGCCAGACTTAGACCCACTCTCAGTGCATGTAACTGGACTTAGAGTGGAGGCCTGTAGCCACAGAGCTCATCAGCCAGACTAAGAGCCACTTACTGGGCAACAGTAGTGAGTTTGTGGGTGCTGGGTAATGTTAACTAGCCTCAGTGCATGTTTTGGGGCTTAGAGTGGAGGCCCTACAGCCTGGGGGTCAAAGGCCATCTCACAACCACTCACTGGGCCGTGGGAGTAAGTGTGAGGATGCTGGAGCATTTAAGCCAGCTCAGTGCATGTAACTGGGACTTAGAGGGAGGCCCGTAGCCCTGGAGGTCATCAGGCAGGCTTAGAACCACTCACTGGGCCTTGGGAGGGAGCATGAGGGTGTTGGAGGGTGTTAACCCCCCTGAGTGCAGTTATTAGGGCTTAGAGTGGAGGCCTATACCCTGGAGGTCGACGGCCAGCCCCACAGCCACTCACTGGGCCTTGGTAGTAAGTGTGAGGGTGCTAGAGCATGTTAACCCAGCCTCAGTGCATGTAACAGGGACTTATAGTGGAGGCCTGTAGCCTGGAGGTCATCAGCCAGACATATATCCACTTTCGGGGCCTTGGGAGGGAGCATGAGGGTGCTGGAGGTGTTAACCCAGCTCAGTGCATTTAACTGGGACTTATAGTGGAGGCCTTAGCCCTGGAAGTGATCAGCCAGGCTTAGAGCCACTTACTGGGCTTGGGAGTGAGTGTGAGGGTGCTGGAGCATGTTTACCCAGCCTGGAGGTCATCAGCCAGGACTTAGAGCAACTTACTGGGCCTTGGGATGTCAAAGGCCAGCCTTACAGCCTCTTACAGGGCCTTAAGAGGGAGTGAGGGTGCTGGGCCATGTTAACCCAGCGTCATTGCATCGTGTTGGGGCTTAGAGTGGGGTCCTGTAGCACTGGAGGTCAACGGCCAGCCTCACAGCCACACATTGGCCTTGGAAGGGAGTGTCAGGGTGTGGAGTATATTAACCCATCCTCAATGCATGTATCTGGGACTATAGTGGAGGCCTGTAGCCCTGGAGGTCAAAAAACCAGCATCAAAGCCACAAATTGGACCTTTAAAGGCAATGTGAGGGTGCTGGGTCATGTAACCCAATCTCAGTGCATCGTTTTGGGTTTTAGAGTGGGGGCCTGTAGCCCCGGAGGTCAACGGCCAGCCCACAGCATATCACTGGGCCTCGGGAGTAATTGTGAGGGTGCTGGAGCATGCTAACCCAGCCTCAGTGCATGTAACTGGACTTAGAGTGGAGGCCTGTAGCCCTGGAGGTCATCAGGCAGGCTTAGAGCCACTTACTGGGCCTTGGAGTAAGTGTGAGGGTGCTGGAGCATGGTTGTTGTGGTTTGGGTTTTGTTGGGTTGTTTTCCCGTTTCTGCCTCCTGTGAATGTCTCAGTGTTTTCCAGGTCCTGTGTGCTGTGTCCTGTTCCGTCCCCCGGTAAGCGTCTGTGTGGTTCACTTCCTGTTTTATTGTGAAGTCGGCTTCCTGTCTTGTCTTATCTAGTCTAGCTTTACTTTGTTTGTCTGATTGCCCTGCCCCGCCCTATGTGATTCACCTGATGTCTCACCTGTTCCTCATTACCTAATTCCTCTTGTATTTAACCCCAGTGTTTCCTCTGCTTCTGTTGGATCATTGTTGTATTTCAGTCTGCCTGTGCACCATGTCTGCGTTGATGCCTCCTGATCTTCCCGTGAGTTTTTCCCCGTGTAGTCTCCTGTTTTTTTGCATTTCCCCTGCTCCTCTGCCTGTCTGTTTGTGGATTTCGATTTTGGATTTTCCCTCGACCTTGGTGTCTCTTGTGGATTGTTTTTTGTTAAAGACTGCAATAAAGCCTTGTTTGCCTGCTCCTGCCTCCCTCCTTCTCTCCGCATTGGGTCCTCACCTCATCACCCCATCACAGAATGATCCAACCATAAAATGGACCAGCAGAGAGGCGCCTGTCGAGGCTTAAAGTGGCAGAGTTTGACCGACGGTGCCAAACTGGTTGGCTCCAGTCCTAGTCAGCGGCCTCCCATTCTGGAGAGACTCACCTCACAGCAAGGGTGGTGAGGAGAGGCCCGTGGGTGAGTCACTTTTTCCTCGTCTGGAGGCAGTCAGAATAAGACTGGAACTTTTTACACACGGCGTCCAATGACTCGCTCCCATGCCCGGTCACATCCAGAACCTCAAACACCGTTGCGGTTGGAGCAGCGTTCTGACCCAGCCCCCAGCTACCACTGGCAGTGCCACAGACCCCCTTGGAGAGGAGCCCAGGCAGTGCAGCTCTCTGTTTGAGCATTCCGATGGCTGGCTCAAACGCAAGGAGGAGAGGAGACGGGTCCTTTGAGGGAACCACCTGGCCATCTTTCCGGGAAACGGGGTGGCCGCAGACGTGGAGGTGGACGTAAGGGCCCCTTCGCCATTCTCAGCCCCCCACTCTGGAACCTGTGTGGACCAGTCCCCGGAGCCGCCAATTACCGCCGAAGAGGCGGACCCCCAGCCGCCGCCTCGCCGAAAAGAGGCGGACCCCCAGCCGCCGGCTCCTCCCGCCGATGAGGCGGACCCAGCCGCCGGCTCCCGCCTACGAGCGGACCCCCAGCCGCCGGCTCCCGCCGACGAGGCGGAACCCAGCCGGCACCTCTTGAGACGGATGCAAGGGAGTGTGCACTGAACAGTCCTCCCTGGGATCCGCCTCGGACCCTCAGCCGACCGGCCCCCCTGACCCAGAACGGCCGACCGGCCCCTGACCCAGACGGCGACCGGTCCCCCTGACCCAGACCGGCCCCCCTGACCCAGACGGGGCCGCCGGACCCCCTGACCCAGGACCGGACGACCGGACCCCAGACCGGCCGACGGGCTCCCTAGATCCAGACGGCCGACTAGCCCCCCCGACCCAGACGGCCGAACGGACCCCCTGACCCAGACACATCTCCATGCTGGAAACGTGCTTTTCAGCCGCTTCTGAGATTTTTGTGATGTTTAAACCCTTATGTTGTCCTTAGGGTACGGGGACCCGTGCAGGTTTTGCCCATAGTGCTGTCCTTCGGGTCCCCGGGACCCTTGGCGTTGTCCTTTTGGTCCCTGGGACCCTTGTCGTGGTCCTTCGGGTCACGGGGAACCTCGACATGACCTTTGGGTCCCCGGGACCCTTGACATTCTCTTTCGGCTCACAGGGACCCTTGACGTTGGTCCTACGGTTCCCTGGGACCGTGGCATTTCCCTTTGGGTCCCGGGATACATGGCATTTTCCTTCGGGTCCCTGTGGACTCTTCACATTGTCCTTTGGGTCCCTCGGCTGAGGGCCGCGAAACGTGACGTGCGACAACTTTTTCCAACTCCTACGCGCTGGCCCAGCTGTGCTCGTCCAGCAGCGCCTCAACGTGGTGGGCACGATGTGCAAAAACAAGCCAGAGCTGCCGGGGGCGTTGCTCGCCACCAAGGGCCGTGCGGTCTTCTCGTCCAAGTTGCCTTCACGCACATCGCCATCTGGTTGTCCTACGTGCCCAAGAAGCACAGGAACGTGGTGCTGGATCACAAGGGGGATGCCGCAGGAGGAAAGCCAAACCCGACATCATTCCCACTACAACCCACACCAAGGGCGGCGGGGGACAACCTGGACAAAGCTTGGGGCAGGTAAAGCTGCCGCAAGAAGACAGCGCGCTGGCCCCATCGCCGTGGTCCACCAACATCCTCGACGTTTCGCCTACGTACTGGGTCTTGGGAGGGAGTATGGGGGGCTGGAGGGTGTCAACCCAGCCTGGACATCATAACCAGACTTAGAGCCACTTTTTAGCCTTGGGAGGGAGTGTG
>NW_022602539.1:0-53999 GCF_008692095.1 Etheostoma spectabile | reverse complement strand
AAGGTTGACCAGCCCTAAATTACTCTTGTTTTTTTTTTAACACAGATGGCAACAATGTGCACAACAACTCAGCCACTACAACGCCTGTCACAAACTCTGCAGCCATCACCTCGGCTGTTAACCGCGGTGGCATTGCCAGCAATCCTGTCACCATTGCTGCTCAGATGAACATCGCCACCAGCACGGTCAATATAACGTCACCGATCAACCTGCAGCACCCTGTCACCATCACTGGCCTGTGAACCTGGCCTCCGTCAACATCCCTACAACGGCACACATGAATATCGCCCACCCAGTGGCTATCACCACTCCCATGCCCATGAATATCACTGGGCCACTCAATATTGCCATGAGATCCATGGAGAGCATGCCTTTTCTATCCCAAGTTCTGCCTTCCTCCCCTCCTTGGTAGAGCTTTTTTTTTAGCCTATTTAAGAGCCGATAATGTTTTAACTGCCTAATAATGGATGAGTGTCATATCTTAGTGAAATGGCCTTTGATGGGTTGATAGTGTATTATACCTGAAGGTGGTAACTTATTCAAACCAAATGGATAGTAACCAATAAATGCTACTTGCATGAGTGATTTACCACATAATTTGTTTAATTTTGAAGTTTATTTGTATTTATAGAACAAAAATATTTCAAATACCATTAGTCATAATGAAAACAATTGTTTGCTTAAAGTCACCAGTTACAGTGTATTAGCCTAAATAACATGGGAGATAAAGTTTGCTGTCCTCCACAGCAGAATCTGTCAGATGAATTGTCTATTTTAGGGATGGGAACATGGATACACTTGTCTATCATAGCATGTTTTTTATATTATTTTAGATGTTGTAATATAGAACATTACTAGAAATATATTAACATTTTTTATTGATACTACAGGGAGAATCTGTTTGGCAAACCCAGTGAATTAATTGTCTAACAAATTAAAGTACTTCATCACATTGATGCAAATAATCTTGTAAATCAAATATTACCATAACCTACATATATTTGCAACATTACCCACACTGGCCTAGTACACCAAAATAGAGAGATCAGTGTAAACAATGAGGCAAGATTTCCACGGACATTAACTTGTTACCATCTTGAACTATATATCATCATATTGATCAAACCTAATATATGGTGTTTCTCCCAGCTGTATAGTTAATCTAATACGTTAGTCACAGCTTTTGATAAATCTTTTTCATTCCTACTAGTTGGGTTTCTCCATCTACTGATCAAGACCATGATATGTAGTTGAAAGCTCTGAAAAAGCTAGAAGATGGTCCTGAAGTTCAGATTATTTACCCGACCATCTCCAAGGTGAAGAATAAACTTTCACGCTTGAAAATCTATATTTGTTACCTCCACGGCCGATTTACCTGAATGTCGTCACATGCTACGGAACACTTCAGATAATTTCTTGATGATGCGGTTGGAGGTAGATGTTTGAATGGTGATGTTTTGTGCAGATAGATATTAATCTCTGTAAATAATGACCATTTTATGCCAAAGATTTTTTAGTGTTTTCTCCCAAATGCTATATTTTAAAGATAAGGGAAAACCTTAAAACAGCATTTAAAACATCATAGAAAACTTAATTCTCCTTTTTTTTTTTTTTTTAAACAAAGTTATAAAACCGGCGCCTCAGGTGGGCAGTCTGACCCTGTGACCCCTGACTGATCTTTCATTAGAAGCCAACAATACCCATTACACTATTGCAATGTTTCATTTTGCATTATTAAATATGTGATAATGATTATATAATTATTTGCATTATTGGCAGTTCATCACATGAACAGGTTTCATTACACTTTCAAACCAAATGAGTATTTTATTTCCTTTGGTTTAAATTATTGGGCAGTTATTACAATATCAGCTGCTACATTGTCTCCCTTTTATTTATCCCTTGTCTACGGCTTTTTTAAACTTGTGTAGTTTTTTATAATGGCAATAGTTGAGGTTGAGCCAGGTCATTGCAGCAGTGTTGGCATTAAACTTATATGCTGTAGAGAGGCAAACCTTTTTCCAGGATTCTTTCAAGGTGACCACTTAGAGGATATCTTTAAGTATGCATCTGGCTTTAAACATGGGAGATACATGATACCTTGCTTTACCTTAGGCTTTGTTTATCAGCTCCTTAAATGAAAGCATATTGCTGGAGTTGTTCTTAAATGCTTCCTCTTAAGGCAAATTTTGTTTCTGTTTTTTTTTTTCTCTATTATTTTAGTGGACTTATCAGTATTTGATAGTTTATGTATTTAAAAGTTCAGTTACAAAAAAAACAAAGCTTCCATTTCGGGGTGAGTGAGATTGTGGATTTCACCAATGGTGCAGAGATGCTGTTTAGATCCATCAACCCCCCTCCCTTCAGAAGTTTATCTGTGACATCTGTTTCGGGGAATTTTGTATGTATTTATATCAGGACATTACCGCAAACAGACAAGGACTTGTACTAAAAGCATGTCACTTACAATTTGCCCTAAAATGGCAGTATTATTGAAGGTCAAATAATTTAAAATTTTGATTACTGAGGACTTAACTATAGAGGTCAAGAGAGCCACCCAGTGGGCTCGTGAGACTGTACTACAAAAAAAGTACCAAATTTAAAGCCTCTGAACACCCACACAGGTGTTTTCAGTATTCTGGCTGATTAGACTCTTCAGGTTTACAGTGGACTGACGCTTGATGGGAACTTATTGGGACACAAATTCTTTCTACCTATAAGGATGACAAAGGGGTCATTTGGCCTGCCCTAACAGGTGCAACAGCACTAACAGTGGACTCAGGAAGATGTCAATCACTCAGTCTATCCACACCCACACAGTCCTGGAAAAGGTCCACTCAGCTACATTAACTATAAACACCTGTGTAGGTGTTCAGATCCTTTAACTTGTGGTATATTCAGTTGGTTAGATGGTTTACTTTAGCAGGTATAGAATCCCATCACTGTCAGTCAAACTCAGGAAGGTTACTGAGAATAGTCTTTCACCATGTTCAACAATTTACACACTGACCATTTATTTGTAAATATGAAACACTATATATATTGCCTTTACCTGTGGGAGAGGGAGCATCTCTCTTCTTACCATAGGCCAGCAATGCTAGAACTATATTACCGCTGATGTGGCTGTCCATTCCGCAAAAGAGAGAAAATGAGCAGAGACTAATTAAAGGATAAGGCTTGTGTCAGTTTTTTGCATAATCAGGACACATCCTAATAAATGCCAAAAAACACCATTTTATTCTACCAACAAGTGTCATCTGTGTAGCTACGACTTGATATCACAACTATGCCTCCAATACAATAAATTCCATTGTTGACCAAATACTCTTGCAAACACATTAAGGGCCATTAAGGCCATCCCGTTGAATTGGTTACCGTGCTTCATTGACACAAACACTTATTCCCTTCAGATTGTCAAACCGCCGGTGCATGTCATCGGTCCCACATGGTGCTACTCTCAGAGACAAAGTGAAGCCACAGTATTATTTGAGTATAAACACCATGTTATTTTCATTGAATGAGTACGTCAGCAGTGCAGCAGTATGGTTCTTATTTGTATTTTATTAGTTTTTAGCAATTATGGTTCTGTGGCACAGTGTTACAATATCAGTCTGTAGCTACACAGATCAAACCTTACAGGATAACTCACTGTTAGTTGCGATTTCTTCATGAAAATGATCAGTTATTATAAAGAGAAAGAACTCCCGCTTTATCCTTTTTAAGCTGAATTTTGCTTTAGATCTCTCTTGCATAGCTCAGTGTTTTTAGTTATTGTTTTTTTCTTCCTGGCAGTTCATCTTTACTGAAAAATTGAGGCTGTGATCACAAAGGAGGCTTTATATCTTGCTCAAATCAGGTGTACTAGTTGTATCCCACAATAGTCTTGTAGGGATGTGGCACAAATAAATACATTGATGCACTGTACCTGTGCGTTCATTTTCAGCTGACATAAATGACGAGGGACACCTAAATGCCAGAACAGACCTTAACATCGTAGCAGATGATAGTCTTCCTTTCATGCCTTAACCCACAGAGGACCAGATACTTCGACCATTGCTCGATCATTTTCTCGTTCAGAGTATTCTGATCCTGTTCAGCAGTTTGAGATGATCTTGAATGCAGTATCAGTAGAAAGGACCACCTACCTTCATTTCCATGGTCAGTTTTACCATTGCTGAAGGTCTGTCACTATATATACACTACATGTGTCACAGCTGAACAGGCATCTATATTTTGGATTGCTGAGTGCAATATTTTTAGTATGCTTCTAACAAAGGTTGAAGGTTGTTGCATCTCATCAACCATGTCTAAAGACGGTGTTTCTTCCTGATCTGAAAGGCCATCGGCCTAGGTGCAGAATTCCACCTAAATAGTTTCAAGATGTGTGCTTGTTGCGACCAAGCTCATGGACCGTGACTGAAAAAAGAGTGAACATGACAAGTCTCTTATGTGATCTTGGCCTCAACAGGCAGGCTCACAGAATGTCCTACAGTTCCCTGGCGGACTTTGTCTTTAACATGAGTGAATTAGTTTGTAGAAGCCTGTTTGTAGTTGCAGGCCTTTTTCAGTGCAGGAACTCTGAAACACTTGCAGCAATCTAGGATGTGTACACTACAGAAGAGTGGTACTTAGGGGCCCTGAATTTCATTGTATGCATGCAAACCCTGTCCATCAAAGGAAATGTTCTAGTGTGGAATGGCATCATGAATCTTATTTGATTTGATTTTTTCCATTGTTGCATGTGAATGAATGAGCTTGTCCAGTGTAGGTTTGAGTTCAACAACTATTATTAGAAGGCTAGTGATTTTTTCATGAAAACAAAACACTAAAAAAAAGTAGGATGAAAGGAAGTGTGTAGTGTCATTTGTCCTTCTCCATTAGCCGTGAACAAGTGTGCCTGAAATACTTTGCAAGACTTTTCCACATGTTAATGCTTCCTCTTCTAGGTGTGCTGTGTGATGGAATGGTTTTGTGAGGGAAGCCTTCATCAGTTCAGACGGCCAAGGGCCCCACAGGTCTGGCAACCAAAATATGCTGTAAAAAGCTTTTTTTTTTAATTTTTTGAACCTAATGATTGTGAAGTTATTCTACTTCAAGAACAACATTGAAACATGAATTGAGATCTTTACTTGGGTCAAGGTCATGTAAATATATCAGTGACATTTAACCATGTGGTTTATTTTTTAATTAGACTCCAAACTAATGTGAAAAACATTTGGCCAAATAATGATTTGGAAGATTGTGAAGTTTGTGATGAATTTGGCAGATGTGAAGGCAAATGAATGTATATCTTTGTACAAAATAATTTAGTTCAGAGGACACGTTAGTTATGACAGACACATGCAAGAAAAAAAAAAACTTTTATAAATCTTTTTGTATTAGAACATTAACATGGTAATTTTGTATATAAAAAGGCTAGGCTTTCTGATTAGCAGAAAGGTAAAACATTCCTACATTTTTTAAATGTATGTCCATTGAGAATAATTATGTGCAATGTTTTATGTGCCTTTTATTTGGGTTTGTCTAAATAAAAGAAACATTAAAACATGATTCTGGACTGTCCATGTTGAGTCCCTCAGAGGAAAGTCAATACTGTTTTAGCTCAGATTAACCTCTGGACCGCCCCCCTGCACTCAAGACACTTGAGAGGTGCACACTTCTGGTTAACTGTTTTTTCTAGCTTCCATGCGGTTTCTGGGAGGCTGAATGGTTGGTGAAGTTCTGTTTTTGTATGGATGTTTCTGATATCCAGATTTCTCAGTGTCTTTACAGGCGGCCTGCTTATCATGAAAGTGCCTCTGTGACTTTGCTTATTAGAGGGGATTGTGGGGGATTTTGTGCCAAATATGTGACGACAAAAATATTTCAGTGTTTTTTCATTCTTTAACTATTAAACTTGGAAAATGTGATGGGCAGTGTGAAGTATTTGTTTGACATTCAGTGGTTAACTAAAAGATAATGAAAAGATTTGGGCTGTATAATGTGAAGAAATCCAGCTTAGACATACCACAAGGTTATTTTAACACTATATGGCCAAAAGTATGTGGACCTAATCTTCCAGACAAGTCCTTTTGGGTCTGTTTTTTTCTGGTTTGAGCCTTTCTTCCAGGTGAAGGAAAGCTTATGCTCCAGCATGAAAGTATCTCTAAGACAATAGTGTGTTGCCAACTTGCAAAATATCTTTTTTCACAGGCATACATTTCACATAAAACCAAGTCTATAAAGAAATTCTTTTCCCATTTTGGAACAGAGCCCTGACCGCAACCCCATCAACACCTTTGGGTTAAACTGGAACACAGACTGCGAGCTGGACCTGGGGCCTCATTTATAAAACTGTGCGGCAATATTGCGTCCGAAGTGGCGTGCAGACAAAACCTTGGATGTGAGTACGCACAAAAATATTTGGGTTTATGAAATGGTGGGCATGCACGTTCTATAGCAGATTCCCTTTATAAATCACAATTGACTTTAAATGCGGCGTGGCTTCATGCCAGGGCTTTTACTCAGTGTCACCTTGTAATTCTTGTTTGAGGGGTGGAAATGAGGAAATACTTTTGGCCAGCACAGTGTGGGCATTACTAATGCCAAAAAAGCTATAGAGTGAAAACATGTTGGAGACCCAGTTAATGCCGCGGCCTCAGATGTCGGACAGTGCCCCAAATTAAAAAGAAACAGGCGGAGTTTGACAGAGCCAAAATACTCATTGTAGCAGCTGAAACTTATTTTATTTTTACTATTTTAGAAAGTTAAAAACAATGTTCTGTAAACAATGTATTTATGTTTAATCTGGCTGCTTGTATTCTGCAGCCAGATTGATCCGATTCTGATAGCCTTAATTAGCATTCCACGACTTAACACAAACCCAATCTTTTAAAGTTGTTATCACGTTAATTCTGGCATTTAACATAGAAATAGAAAGAAGCCTTTTTCTTCACAAGAGGAAGTAACCTCCCTCCAACCCCAAGTATCTAGACTATGCTAAGACAATAGAATGTTCATTAATTGTATTTTTGTGAGAGTTTCTAATTTACATAACTTTTGATCTGTGTCTGGGAGGAACCCCCAACATGCATGTTAGAGGCGTGACACATACTTTTCTCAAGCAGCAAAGACAGCCACTGAGATGCCCTCAACATGTTACCATGCCAACGACGGACCAATGACAATGGTACACTAGGTGAAAAGGAACCGCCCCCAGGTGCAGGGAATATAATACTGAAATGTACAATGATTCCAAGAGGGGCATGTTGTCAGATCACTGTCAGCTGTAGCGTTGTTGTTTTTTGTGTCTTATCGTCTTTGTCATATCTTCATCATACTGTTTCATTAAACCTTTTGTTGATTCTCAATTGGACCTTAAGCCTCTATTTGTCTTTGTCAACATGTGAGTTAGTTTTTTCTAACAAGACCTGGCCTACCACTTGCGGAACACAACAAAAGCACATATGGACAAAACGAACGTGCTAAATACATGTTATTTTAAGCAGATTTTAAATTACACTGTAATAATTAAAAATTCGCCCTCATGAAATCCAATCACGGCTGTCTTGCTTGGAAAGCAATAGACAGACGGTGGCAATGTAACAATGACCAATCAGCGTTCAACCTACAGTCTGTTGAGATGCCTCTCCAAACGCAAAAACAAAGGGCAAAAACACCATAAAAGTTAAGAAAAAATATCTGTATTTTCCGAAATCCAATAACACAAGGAAAGAAAGTAGAGGCCCAAACGCAACTTTCCTGCACAGAGATGTGTATAGACACTACTGTAAAACTGTTAAAGTGAGAGTGACTAGGTTTACACATCATACGAAACTTTGTAGAGGCCCAAGCGCATCTTTCCTGCAAGGAGATATGTGTATAGAAATGACAGAAACAAGCTTTACACGTCATAAAAAAGACGCCAGAACGCATCTTTCCTACATAGATATATACAGTATGTAAAGGAAGTTCTGCAAAGAAACTACTGTAAAACTGTTGACATGACAGTAACAAGGTTCACACATCACAAAAGCTCAGAAGAGACCAAAACGCACTTTTCATGCATGGAGATGTGGGTATAGCAGCTACTGTTAAGAAACCAATGTAAAAGTGTTGAAATGACAGCAACAAGGTTAAAACATCACAAAAACTTCAGAAGAGCCTGAAACGCACGTTTCCTGCATGGAGATGTGTGTTTAACTGTTGCAACACGTTCTCACTCCAAAGTCGTAACATGTGGACGCTTGGTCAGGAGCCCTTGGCGTAACCATGCAACGAAATGGACACCCCTTGAAGTAATAATCTAACGTGCAGGGAAGTCCCATAGACTTTAATGGAGCCCCGTCCTCGTAAAAATAGACGACAGGGCACCACGATCTCGGTGATGACTGGCCCACAATAGGAATAACAAAATGGCATAATAAATGATATGTATATAACATTTAAACATAGAGAGAGTCAAATAACAGCTCCTCCATTTTTAACAGACGTTTTTTTAACGTTGCTCTATAAATAAGGTTTTTGCCAGAAGTTTTTTCGGATATGGCGTCACACCTGACGAGATATAGGCATTATACACTGTGATACAACAGTCGATTAATTAATAATACAATCATGTATAACTTTGCATAGTTTCATTTATATCTGGTGTAAATGTTTAAATGTTTAAGAAACGAATTTGCCATTATTTATTATTATAGTGGTGCCGCCCAACTAGACGGAGCGGCATCCTTGGCGTCGCGCACCGCTTGGAATTGCTGCAGAGCGCGGCGCTTTCAGCTTTGACTTAGTTGCCGCTGACCTTTCTAGGCGCGACCAATGGCTGAGCCAAGAATTCAATTCAATTCAATTCAATTTTATTTATAGTATCAATTCATAACAAGAGTTATCTCAAGACACTATACAGATAGACCACACTCTAGAATTTACAAGGACCCAACAGTTCTAGTAGTTTCCTCCAGAGCAAGCAACAGTGCGACAGTGGCGAGGAAAAACTTCCTTTTAGGCAGAAACCTCGGACAGACCCAGACTCTTGGTAGGCGGTGTCTGACGGGCCGGTTGGGGTTAGAATGAAGAGTGGCAATAACAAAAATAGAAAAAAATAGTAGTTTGTAGCAGTTCTTTGTAGTAGTTCATGGCATAGCAGGACGCTGTGCGGCATTACAAGGCACAGCAGGACGTAGCAGGACGTAGCAGGGCACTGCAGTGTAGCAGTTGAACATGGCATCACAGAACGTGTAGCGGGACCATGGCGACAGCTGCTACCCTGATTTTGGAGCATCCCTGATCCAAGGGAACATGCTGGGGAAAAAAGAACATACGGACTCCGGGGAATGACTCCCCAGAGCTAGGTTAGTAACAAGCATTTCTGGGACATGGATGCACATAAATGAAAAGATGGAAAGATAGAGGAGAGAGGAGCTCAGTGTATCAAAATAAGTCCCCAGCTGTCTAAAACTATTATTACAGCAAAACCAAGAGAGACAAGGTAAAGAGAGCTCCAGCCCGGTCGGGCTAGAACTCTCCCCAACCGGATCGGGCTGTATGCCAAGTCTCCCTTTAGTTTTATTATATTCTTGATTATATGATAGATAAATCTGAAAACTATGTGACTAACTACTACTCCCTAACAATATTCGAGAAGCAATGATGACGTCCCTGCGACGCTCAGATGTGCACGCATTTTCAACTTGGTAAGTAAAATAAATAGGTACAATTATCCCCACAGCGACCTAGTTAGGTCAATAAGTTGTTGTTCAAACCCTTCAACGTGCAGGCTAGCGGTCTAATGGGACGATGAATGATGTAAAGCGTTAATAAAAAGACTAGCTCCCACAAGTGAAACCTACAGTAACGTTAGCGGAAAGGTAACGTTAGCTGCTGTTAGCAAATCAATTGTTTCTTTATGCCTAGCCTATTGCCACATATATGCTCATAACGGGTACAATCACGTTCTCACCTAAGCACTAACTTTGAAAAGCCATCCCTAACTTTGATCGAAAATACTCTAACAGCAGATTAACTATTTTGACTTTACTGTTGTGCTATTCCTGAACTGTCTACAGTAGAATGAACTTGATATAGGCTGAGAAGTTTTCCCACTGCTATTGTCTATCTTATTCCATCTCAACATGTGGTTGTTGTAATTAGCAATAACAGTAGATTTACTAAAATATTGGCCAGATGTGTTGGTGAAGTAGTGGCAGAGAAACACAGTAAATATGTTGTTTAGACAGTTACAAAATGCAGTCTAATATTTGTTAGTAGATTTAAAATCAAACAGTGTAATAAATCAGTTACTACTTCTTAGTAAGTTTTTTTTCTTTGCTTAATTAAGATAATTTTCTCTAAGTTGGCATGGTGGCTTATGGAATTGTTTAATTACTTTTTTATAAAGGATAGTAATTACAATTCCAGCCACAGATAAATGACAATTTGTTTAAATTAGGCTTTTTGCAATTGTTCAAACTGTATATTTTTTGTGTTTCAAATCAACTTTATTCTTTCTTTAGATTTAAGTTAGATGTTTTTCTGAGTAAATGAATGGAGCTGATGTTTCTTAATGCTGCTGTGTACTTTTCTGGTTCAGTAAAACCGTGAGCTGTCGTTAACAATTAATGCCTCATTTAAATATCACAGTGGAAATAATCCTTATATATTTAATTCTCATTTGCAGAAATGACAAAACCCAAACTTCAAGCTGCGCTTTCAACTTTGACTTCTTAATGATGACATCCCTGCGATGCTCTTGCTTCTCCACTCAACGCCTCTGCACACATTTTCAACTTGGAAAGTAAAATAAATAGGTACAATTATCCCCACAGCGACCTAGTTAGATCAATAAGTTGTTGTCTAAACCTTTCTTTCAGATCTGAACGATTACCTGCTTAAAGAAAAACTTACTGATGACCTCCAAAATGCTGATGACCTGCTTGCTGAGCTGCAGAAAGAGAAGGCAGCACTACCAGCTAGGACATCCGCGTCAAAAGTCAGATGGAGAAAGAGAGACAGTGATGGGAATGTACTCCTTGCAAGGCCAAGGTCACACAGGAATCAGACAGAAAAAGGTCAATATTGTTTTTTCATTCATGATATTTTCAAGAGTGTTTAGGCATTTAAAACTGAATATCAAGGGATACATTCAGTTCAAATCTTTGCGCCTTGGATCTTAATTGAAATAGATAGCCTACATTAAGGTTAACTATTACATACTAATACAGTACAACCTATAAAATAAGCTGACAAAAGCTTCATTGTGCCAGCTGGAACAATATTGTTTAGAAATCTTGCTATGGATGGGCAGTATAATCTCTTACAAGATGTCGACCTTGAAATGGTTTATTTATTAGTTGTTAATAGCTCACTTATTTTTGAATTTGCTTCTACAATGAGCATTTGTGTTTGCTGCCATTGTCTATATATTGCTGGATAGGCAGATAACCAACAGTAATTGGATTTTGCAACTAAATGAACAGTTGTGAACCAGCCTAGGCACTAGCCATGGTGCAATTATGACATTTTTAATGTTATCAATGTTGATGTGAGTTTTTTGTGGGACTGTTGGTGATGATCACACGCCTAATCCTCCCTGCAACACTGCTGATCATGGCCCTAACTCTGCTGCAGAGACTGCTTCAAAGACCATCTCTGCTGGTATGTAATTCAATATATAACATTAAACATGAACTGTTAAAATAAAAAAGTCTCCAGAAAAGTTTTATGATGTATGATTGTCCCTTAATTAAGAATTTTCCTTTTTTTTATGCAAATGAAAGAAACAATGAGCAAAACAATTGTGAAACTTTGTGTATTTTTTTTTATTCTTTTACAATTGTAACAGAATGTCTTGTGCAAGATCTACAGTACTCCTTGAGTGTCTCTGACGATGAGATACAAGAAGCTGCAGTAGACCAGGGAGCTCCTCTGGCTTCTTTGGATTGGAGCACTTGTAACGCTCTCTTTTTGAGAGATAGAGGGTATAGAGACCTTACCTTGTAAATAGCATGCTGGCACAGGGTAACGTGGCAACAAAAATCTGCAGTCAATGTGGGATCAACTGTGCAAGTGTCAGATGCAGGGACTGCTTACCATGTCCATTCCTCTTCATCAGCCGGCACAACAAAACCTACATCCTTCAGAACCGGGATGCCATGTGTGCTGGATTCTTTCAGCCATTGCCTCCAACCAGTTGCGTTGTGGATAATGCTGTTACACACTGTGGTAAGTTATGGACTTTTTTGTGTGAGTGTGTATACTGTATGTCTAACTGTCGTTAATGATGAATTATCCAAACCCGTTTGTGTAATATTTTTTAGTGCGGCTTTTGCCTATTGAGATGCCTGTCCAAATCTGTCGCTGTCCACCTGAGGCATTGAGGGTCATCCAAGGAAAGTCAGTTGCTTTGGTCACAATGAATGGTAATTATGTGAAAGATTTCCTTTTGTCCAGTTAAAAAAAAAGATTAATATTCAACAGCCACAATAATGTAATATCTTAAAGAAATGTGAACATCAGCGCCAACTCAGCGAGCTTTATATATGACGTATACAACATGGAATCCTAACCTTGGCAGTCATAACATTACAGTGGAGGTAAATGTTACTTTTTAGGGCGGTATGATCTCAACATGCCAGAGCTAAGCTGCGAGGGATGCCAGGCTACTTGGACTGCAGAAGTGGATGACCTTATACAAAGTGGCTACCGGCCCGCCACCCTCAATTTTGCAACAGTTTATGAGGAAGACTTATTTTTTACTTTTGAGAGCATGAAGATGGCATCACCCGGAATGTCCTGTCAGGCATTTCTACGAATGCTTGAGAAGCGGACTGTTCGCTTGGCCGTGTCAGTATTTCTCTCTTTATTCTGCAGCATCCTACATTTTTTATGTTTTGATATTAGAAGTTCTTTTTCTAATTGTTTTGCGCTGTTGTTGTTTTTTTAATAGACTGGAAAGCTCTCATCTGACAGCTTTCAGAAAAGCTTTTTTGAATGGGCTGCTGTTCAATATGAAGTTGATGCCTTTTGCAAGGAGCAATTTAGCTGTCCTGCCTGCACTCTAGCAATGCTTGCCGTCTCGGTTGACGGAAACCGCAAGCTTCATCGTTTCAGGAGTACAGCAAGGTACTTACTAGGGATGAGCGAGTACAGCATTATCTGTATCTGTATCAGTTTACCACATTATCTGTATCCGGAGCCGTACTCGGACTGGGCGGGGCCTAACCTGGAAGTGGGCAGATTTAACCCGGTCAATCTGGTTGTCTTGAAATGGGCGGGGCTTTAACCGGTATGTTATTTTAAGCATGCAATTGATATGAGTTGATCAGGAATTGTTATTTATTGCTGATTAGAAAACTATTTACATGACAGCATCAGCATTGAGCTTCAGACCAGTGGTGTTGTCATGGTAACAAACAAACTAGGGATGAGCGAGTACAGCATTATCTGTATCTGTATCTGTATACCACATGAATTATCTGTATCCGGATCCGTACTCGGAGTGGGCGGGGCCTAAACCGGAAGTGGTCATATTTAACCAGGAAGTGGGTCAGGTTCTCTTGAAATGTGCGGGGCTTTAACCGGTATGTTATTTAAGCATGCAATTGATATGAGTTGATCAAAAAATTTTATATTTATTGCTGATTTGAAAACTATTTACATGACAGCATTGAGCTTCAGATCAATGGTGTTGTCATGGTAACAAACAAACTATATACAGAATGTTTTACAACAGTGAATACAACACATGGGTCGCAATTATGAAGTAAAATGTAATGAACAAGAGTTTTCATACTCAATATAACTTTATTTTTTAACTTTTTATTTTTGTATGATCAGTGTGATTTTTTGGGTTTTTGGTTCTTTTTTATTTTTTTCATTTTTTTTATTTTCACACCAGGTGTGTGTGTGTGTGTGTGAGTAAGAGAGAGACACAGAGAGAGAGGGGGCGGGGGGCAGCTGACAGTAAAAAAAAAAAAAAATCTCCGATGGCAGAGACGCAACGGGAGTTGCATCTAAACCAAGCAGCACGTCTGAAACCCACGTTCACCAGAAATCTACTGGTTACTATGTCTGTAAGTACTATAAACCGACGTTAAAAACAAACCTGAAGAAACCCTAAACGTTAACGGAACAGATCCGCGGACCGAATTGACTGAAGTAGCGGGAGCGAGCGAGAGAGATAGAGCGAGCCAGCAAAAGAGAGAAAGAGAGAGAGAGCGAGAGAGAGAGAGAGAGAGAGAGAAAGAGAGCGCATTTCTCCATGTTCTGTGTGTGTGTGTGTGATAGAGCCGAGCGTGTTTGTAGGCGGGGGGGGCGCTGTGACTATCACAGAACGCTGCGCGGCCAGTTGAGGAGTTGTATTCAATCCGAGCACGGATATTGCCTCATATTACTCGTGTAATACTTGTACTCGGCAAAAGTGCTTTATCCGTACCGGATACTCGTTTCAGCCGGATACTCGGATCACCCCTAAAGCAAACTATACAGAAGAAGTTTTGCAACAATAAATACAACAATGTGGTTGCAATTATTAAGTAAAATGTAATGAACAAGAGTTTTCATACTCAATAATATAAATTTCTTTTTTTTAACTTTTAATTTTTCTATGATCAGTGTGATCATTTTTTTTTGGTTCTTTTTTATTTTCACACCAGGTATGTGTGAGTGTGTGTGTCTGTGTGTCTGCAAGTGAGTAAGAGATACAGAGAGAGAGGGGGGGTGGGGGTGGAATGTGTTCGTGTGTTAATCTTAATTTGTAATATTATTTATTTATACTGCAATTGCCTTTTATGTTTTTTATAAAATACAGCAAGAATTTCGAGTCGCATTCTACCAACACTATGTCTGAACAAACCCCACATTACCAGAAGTCTCCTGGTTACTAGGTACTAGTTTGAACCGAAGTATAAAACAAACCTGCAGCTGAAGAAACCCTAAATGTTAACGGAAAAGCCCCGCGGACCTGAGAAGAGAGGGAGAGAGAGAGCTGTTCATTTCTCCGTGTTCTGAGTGTGTGTGTGTGTGTGTGTGTGTGTGTGAGCAGAGCCGGTCGGACACAACAACAGAAGTAATCTGTGTGTGTAGGGAGGGGCGCTGGGACTAGCCTATCACAGAATAGTGTAGGGGAGGGGCGCTGGGACTAGTACTGTGACTAGCCTATCACAGAATAGTGTAGGGGAGGGACGCTAGGACTAGTACTGTGACTAGCCTATCACAGAATAGTAGTCTAGTAGCCAGCCCATAGAGCCCCATTGTGAACCCGGAAATGTTGAGTACACCAAAGTTTTATTGCATAAGTGTGAAGTATGGGTCCCCAGTATACGGAAAATGTTGGATGCTAATTTGCATATGTTGAGCAATTTGCATAATTAGCATAATTAGCATTATTAGCTTAATCGTCCAGTTTGACCACATATTTTGCATTGTATGGCCAATTTCTACAATATGTGAGTGGTTTTAGAGGTTGTAGAGGATGCTGATTTCTTTTCTGGCATTTTCAGACTTCAAAGAGCTAATTTTAGTACTTATTGTGATTTATTTTGGTAAGTTCCGATTACTTTCAGGCATAATTATAGGTTATTTTATGGTAAACACAATCTTACATTACAGAATCATGAGTGCTCTTGTGAATGTTGATGCATTGTTTTCAGGGTGTAGTTAAGATAAATCCCCTCCTGACACTTTTGAATATCCAATGCTTTTGGATAAATGATGTATCTTTGTTTGGCTGAATGTTGTGCATTTCTGGAAGAAAAAGCAATGCAGGTATTTGAAATAACTTCTTCTGATCTTGCAACTGTACCATACATATTAATGGGGTAGCTATTTAAGACACCCAATGACATGACATCACCTAAGCCCCTCATCATGTGTGATAAACAAACTATGTAAAAATATAAACTTTATATATGCCATACCAGACAGACCCTGTAAGTTGCAAGGGCAACGTCCAAATGGCTGCCCATGTTGGTCCCCACGTCGCAAGATCCAACAAGGACCCAGTTAAAACTCCGCCAAATGCAAGAATTAAAACCGAGTCTGGCCCAACGAGTCAGCCCACCAGACTAAGGCTAACCAAGAGGACTTGAATCCGGGTGGGCACAATCAGTTCCTCTCCTTCCTTTAGACCCATATTATTGTCCCATCCAAATAAGGTGATATCCACAGCTGGTGGATCAGGCTGGTCAGCAGTGCCTGAAGGGGGACACGTCTTCCATGAAGGCAAGCTAGTGACTTCAGTGCTGGGGGCCTTTGGCGCTTTTCGGTAAATTCCATACCTGGTTGCATTCAAGGTTACAAAGTTCCTCTGATTGTACAGAGCCAGAAAGAAAGCCCTTGTTGCTTTTGTGATCTGTAACTTTGGGGCTTCTGCCTCTCCAATGCAGTGGAGAAGCTTACCAGGAACGACTCTTATGGCCTTGAGTGCAGACACCTTCCCCTTCCCAACAGGATATGAGGTGGAATCACATCCCAAAATAGCATGCATGGCCAGAGTGGAACCACATTGATCACCCAGATTCTCTGCAATTGCATTTATGCTGAGAACTGTGCCATTCCATCTGTAGGTTAGTTATGATGCCAGCTTTCTAACACCAATAAACCATAAAGCACAAAGACATCTGTGTCATCACTGAGAATGTGAACAGTTGAAGCCCCATGTCTGACAACATGTAAGTTATAAGTGATATATCCGCCTCATCATCAGGGTTTTGAGGGTCTTTTACATGCTGTCTCAGCTGGTGGTTAGCTGAATTAGCTGTCAGCTAAACTAACCCTAGCTTTCCAGTGGTGGTGAACAGACTTTCTTTAACTATCTACGGGAACAGATTGTTCAATTCAATTTTATTTATAGTATCAATTCATAACAAGAGTTATCTCGAGACACTTTACAGATAGAGCAGGTCTAGACCACACTCCAGAATTTACAAGGACCCAACAGGTCTAGTAGTTTCCTCCAGAGCAAGCAACAGGGCCACAGTGGCGAGGAAAAACTTCCTTTTAGGCAGAAACCTCGGTCAGACCCAGGCTTTTGGTAGGCGGTGTCTGACGGGCCGGTTGGGGTTAGAATGAAGAGTGGCAATAACAAAAATCGTTCAGTATCGTAAAGGTCATAAATATGCGTTCATCATGATATCATCTGCGCGTGCGTTAACATCTTGCACATGCGCAGGACAGATCGTGTACGACAAGCTCTATTGCAGAACACACAACTTAAGTTAGTTGTACCAAAATTATCGTTCCTTAAAGTTTTGGTGGTTTGTGATTAGCTTGTTCGATTTGGCTATGAGTTAATAACGCCGGTGTTCTGTTTAAGAAGAAATGCTATTTGGTGAAACTACTTCCTTTTAATGATTAAGTTTTCCATACATTTTTAAATGTTTCAACTACTTTAAAACTAGACTATGCTCCCTTGCTTTACAACATACTAATTACAACTTCAACAGCTAGCTGCCACATTTTATTTGCATGAAAACATGACGGACCTCAAAAAATGTCAATAAACTTAGGTTATCAACATTCACATCAAAGAGCAAGAGTTGAAATGTAAGACCATAGTGTTTACCATGAAAATAACAAACGTTTGTCCCAAGTTAATAAAAATGTGTTTAATTAATCCAAATTTGTTGTAGAATTACCATTTTGAAGTCTGAAAGTGCCAGAATTGAATTCAGCATCCTCTAAAACCTATTAAACCACTCCAATATTGTAGAAAGTGATTGCACTCTGCAAAATCTATTGTCAATCTGGCCGATTCTGCTAATTATGCTAATTTGGCTAATGAACAAAGATCCATCATTCATCCTAAAGCATTGGATATTCAAAAGTGTCAGGAGGGGATTTATCTTAACTACACCCTGAAAACAATGCATCAACATTCACAAGAGCACTCATGATTCTGTAATGTAAGATTGTGTTTACCATAAAATAACCTATAATTATGCCTGAAAGTAATCGAACTTACCAAAATAATCCAATAAGTACTAAAATTAGCTCTTTGAAATCTGAAAAAGCCAGAAAAGAAATCAGCATCCTCTACAACCTCTAAAACCACTCACATATTGTAGAAATTGGCCATACAATGCAAAATATGTGGTCAAACTGGACGATTAAGCTAATAATGCTAATTATGCTAATTATGCAAATTGCTCAACATATGCAAATTAGCATCCAGCAGTTTCTGTATACTGGGGACCCATACTTCACACTTATGCAATAAAACTTTGGTGTACTCAACATTTCCGGGTTCACCTAGTTGGCTACTAGACTATAGTGTAGGGGAGGGGCGCTGGGACTAGCCTATCACAGAACGCAGACACAGTCAATGTTGACTTTCACTCAATCCAGATATACAGATATGTACAGATATTGACTCGCATTACTCGTATAAAACTTGTACTCTGCAAAAGTGCTTTAGCCGTACCGGATACTTGTTTCAGCTGAGTACTCGGCTCATCCCTAGTAAGAACTTATACTTTAGTTTAAAACCATTAAATTAACTGAAAACAGTCATATATTATTTATATTCGTATTTGAACAGATGTTGATAGAACGTTAGCCAGAAAGTGTCCAAACAAGGACATTTTCCGTTATAGAAGTTATCTCACGTTAACATTTTCTTCTTCATTGGTGTCAATGGTGAGAAGGCTTAACATGGTTTAATGTACCTAAACAATCAATGATTACCAAATTTCTCTCCAATATTGCTTTTCATAACCACTGAAAACTGTCAAAAATTGGACCCAAAGTCCTATCATTATGAACATTAAGCGTTTCTGCTCCACAGAGCCTGGTAAGGAAGAAGCTCAACGTGCTTTAATGTACCTAACCAACAATCAGTTATCACCATATTACTCTTACACATTGCTCTACATAACCACTGAAAGCTGTCAAAAAAAGCTAACCCAAAGTCCAATTATTATGGACGTTACCTAAGCGTGTCTGCTTCATTAAGGGATATTGTAAGGAAAAAGTTTAAAGTGGTTTAATGTACCTAAACAACAACAATTATCACCATACTTCTCTCACCTATTGCTCGTCATAACCGGTGAAAACTGTCAAAAAATCTAACCCAACGTCCTATGGACGTTAGCTGACATTAATGTCTGCTCCATTAAGGGATATTGTAAGAAAAACTTAACTGAATATAGCTCCGCCCAGAGTCGTAGAAAGTGCTGGCTCCGCCTATCTATCATGCGTTAGTCACTCCTGATGGGCCAATTCAAATGTGTATTGTTATTTGAAACTCGAATAACGGACTCTAGGAACATCTTAACACACTGTCAGCAGCACAGACCTTCACTTGTACAATTCACAGTACCGTGGAGCTTCAGTTTATTCAGTAGCCTTCCTATTAAATTTAACTTTACATTCACAGCCTTTTTAAAGGCTATTTAATCAATATTTTATAGCAGCTTATTTTATAGAATAGCCTAGTATATTATAAGGCCTATATATTCAGTTAAAGCCTACTTTATCATGCAGAAAGGGTCTGAATTTACGTTGGGTGAAATGGAGGCCATTCTGTGCGATGCTGAGAAGCACAAAGTCAAAAACCGTATTTTGCACGAGCCTCCCCTGGATCCCAAGGCGGTTGATGTGTACTTTAAATTGGAGTTTGAAGGAGGTAAATCAGACATGGACTTTTGTTTTGACAAAATGTCATGGAAGCAGAAAGGGTCAAACTACCATAACATCAAAAATACGGTGGTAGAATGTTGAAGCGGTACTTTCAAATTAGGACAGTGCAGTTTAACAAGGGTTTGTCTGTATTCAGAAAAAATGTTTACTGTCTGCTGCAGCAAGGTGAAAATATTAATTTGTTAAATTTGTATCTGATCCATTATTTGGGAGATGTGTCCATCTATGTGTCAAAGAAGCATGCTTATGCAAAGTCACATTGGATGTTCATTCTGTCTAAAAAAAAAGAGGTATTTTCATAAATCCTTCAAAACATCTACCGATCCGCCTTTTCTAGTGCCTCCAGTGGTAATGTGAAGCACATGCCTGTGAATAACCCACGTAACCTCAAACAGGTCCAAAACCCTGTGTATGCTGGCAGAAGTAAAGACAGAATCTCACATGATGAAATGTTTAGTCTCCATGAGCTTGCACACCAACTTCCATGTTTTTGCAGGGATGCCAGAAATGATCGATTTAGCATGCACCAATTTGTACAAAGCAACCAAATTCAGCTACCGTCAAATGCTGAGTTATGACACCACATTTCAGATGGGTGACTTCTATGTTTCTGTGCTCGCAATGAGGAACACATCGCTTGTTAATGACCCTGTGTTCACTGTTGGGTTCATGCTGTATAACACAAATTCATGCAGCACCATGAACTGTTCTTACAGGACATTCTGGGCAACTTGGGATTGGAATGAAAAAATTCAAAAGAGTGCCCATCACAGAAGGGAATTGTTGGGGCCTTGAAGAGGACGTTTCCTTACATTAGCCTTGTCTTTTGCAGGAATCATATGTTGCATGACATTGAGTACTGGGTAAAAAAGCACGGGGGAGGAAGAGATGATGTAAAAGTACTCAAAGACCAAGTTGAACAAATAATTGATTCGGCTGAAAAAGACGAATTTTAGGCATAATTTTGCAGATTGGCAAAGGGGTGGTCCTAGGAATTTGTCAATACTTCAACAGCAAGGAAGTACTATTAGGCAACATGGCTTCCTTCTATACAAACAATTTGAAGCATGGGATGTTAAGATGCCCTCATTCTTTCCGTTAGAGAGTATATTGGAACGAGTCAAGTCCAGTGTCAAAGATGAGCAAAGTAGTGTTGAGAAACCTGCATCAAACCGTTGATGTCACCGACTTACTTAGCCAGAACTGTGGTTGAGATGGGCTTGATGAGTCTGAATTCATCTTCAGGGGTGTTCCTAGTTAAAAGTCCAACAACTGAGTCTGTCCATGTGGTTCAAAAGACCTCCAGTGGCACAACATGTTCCTGTCCAAGTTCAGGGAAATGTTTCCAGATCCTTGCTGTGGAAATGGCTGCTGGGCTGCATTTACCCACAAAACGTACATACAGCTTTCTTTGATGCGGAAAAGGGGTAGAGGGAGTGAGAGCAAATTTGGCCCAATTTTGCAGTTCTGTGCAGCACAAAGGGCTCTGAATTTTGACACAATATTGATGCCCTTCAACACTGATGCGCAAGTTTCAGGCTTACAGTGGGTTCAGCAGATTTTAGGGATTGGGACATTTCCATCTGCAATTCCATCCACAGCTCTGCAACTGCAAACGCTGCCTGTTCAACACTGCTGGAAAAGATTTTCAGGTATCTGATTGGACTGTTATGGATGTCATAAATGCCCCACAACAATGCAATGGTTATGACTAGGGATGAGCGAGTACAGCATTATCTGTATCTGTATCTGTGTACCACATGAATTATCTGTATCCGTATCTGTATCTGTACTCGGACTGGGCGGGGCCTAACCCGGAGGTGTGCAGAATTTAACCCGGAAGTGGACAGGATTTAACCCGGAAGTGGGTCGGGTTGTCTTGAAATGGGCGGGGCTTTAACCGGTATGCTATTTTAAGCATGCAATTTATATGGGTTGATCAGAAATTGTTATATTTATTGCTGATTAGAAAACTATTTACATGACAGCATCAGCATTGAGCTTCAGATCAATGGCGTTGTCATGGTAACAAACAAATGGATAAGGGTTTGCAATCTTATCCGGCATCTTAGAACCTTTCATGCTTTATCAGATTCCCAAGATTGAGTCTGCTCATTTAAATTCAAATCCTTATTATGAACATTTATTAACACACTAATGTGTCTATATAAGGACCACACACATTGTGTTACTTTAAGAGAGAGACACGCCTGTTGCAGTCGGTATTACATTAATGAAAATAGAAGCAGTGTTGCTGTCTGGAAACTCCTACAGGTGGAGTGATCTTCTTCCAAAGCTAAGGGAAAAGGTGAGAAAGTGAGTAAGAAAGCCAGAACTTTCACCAATGTAAAGTCAAGGATGTAGAAGTAGTTCCTGAGGTTTTATAAGGCCCTGCTGTAGTAAATTACATGTTTTAGAAGGACTAGATGGACAGACCTAAAGCTGCTAACGCTAATAAAGGGATTATCAGTCTCTGGATTATGTGTGTGTGAAAAGTCCACTTGAACCAATCAGACTATAAAAGAAGGATTGAAGCACAAGAAAAACCCTACTATAAAGGAAATGGGAAGATTTTTAACTCAGCGGTATCAGAAGGTACATGTTTTATCACTTTCCTTTATTGATGATTTACTGTAGTCGTTCAGATTCAAACTTTTTTATCTTTATGCAAAAGGCCAGACAACCTCGGTCCACAAAGAAAGATTGCCATGATTGCCATGCCAAAAAAGAGAAATAGAACCAGAAGAAGAAACAGGAGATGCTATGTGAAACCCACGCAGAGGAATGCCGGGAAGTCTTTTAATGGCAACACACAGACTGTGGTTAAATTTTTTATTATTTTACTTCTTATATCAAAGATAATTTTGTTCTTTTATGCTTTTATATTTACATTTGTGGAATAAATTCTCGTTACAGGGGTCATGTTCTGACGAAAGTGGAAACACTGAACCAAAAACCCCAGCACCCCAGTTTACCATCCCAGACCTTTTCACCAAAAAGAGCAATATGGACCACCAGGCAGAAGAAACTCACAAAACACGTGTCGCCAGGGCTGCTGACAGTGGGAAACACCTGGTCCGATGTGCCGGAACCGGGCCATGGGGGAGGGCCCAAAAGGTCCCTTGGCCAAAAAAGTCCTGGGCACGATGAAGACACAAAGACCTGTGTGTCCCTGTCACTTTGTAAATCAATGAAATAAATGTAATTTGTTGTCTTGCTATCTCCTATTCATTTTTGTCTTTGTCCATTTACAGTGTATAATATGTCGCCCTTTTAAATATACTTGTATTTAATTTTTCTGCAATTTAAAAATAATTAGAAAATTAACCACACGTCAGCCAAACCCCATCACACTGAAGTAGGGGCTCACACTTATTGGCCGGAGCAAGTGTTTCCTATCCTCCATAATATTAACTTCACCGCGTCAATATTGTGTCTGTAAATTCAAAGAGAATTCATTTGATTATAAAACAATATAGTTCAAAGCCTTTCAAGATATTTTAAGGCCTTGACCCAGACTTTTGACAAAATCTACATTGACTCCTACTTTAATATATGGTTGGAAGAAGTAAAAATGTATCCAAAACTTTTTACTTCTTAAAAATGATGAGTTTTATTATTGTGTAATGTAAGAAGGACTTTAACTGGTTTGCCAGTCAAATTAACTTTAATGAGGGCATATTGAAACATTACATCCCTTCCAAAAAAGTTTTAGGCTCAGGATTTTTTTCACTTTAAGCCCTAAATACTGCCAAAGTCCTTGCTGCGGCTTCACGATACAGGTAAGTATGGATGTGAGTTGTCCCTCCTCCGGCAGCACTGATATGACTGCAGTAAATAAGACACAGGCAGCTCAGGTGGAAGCCAAAACAAAACGCCAATACCTATCACTGGCCTGGTACTCCCTGAGAGCAGGGAGGAGAACCGCATCCAACATCCATGCCATTTAGTCCACCAGTTTTTCCAAACCTATTTAATTACTTAGGCTACTTAATTACTAGGGGTGATCCAAGTACTTGGCTGAAACGAGTATCCGGTACGGATAAAGCACTTTTGCCGAGTACAAGTATTATACGAGTAATATGAGTCAATATCCGTGCTCGGATTGAATACAACTCCTCAACTGGCCGCGCATCGTTCTGTGATAATCACAGCGCCCCCCGCCTACAAACCCGCTCGGATCAATCACACACACACACACAGAACAAGGAGAAATGCGCTCTCTCTCTCTCTCTCTCTCTCTCTCTCTCGCTCCCGCTCCCAGTCAGTCGGGTCTGCGGATCTGTTCCGTTAACGTTTAGGGTTTCTTCAGCTTCAGGTTTGTTTTTAACTTCGGTTTGTAGTCCTTACATAGTAACCAGTAGATTTCTGGTGAACGTGGGGTTTGTAGTCCTTACATAGTAACCAGTACATTTCTGGGGAACGTGGGTTTCAGACATGCTTTACAATTTCAGTTAAAGGCCGCTATGTCACGGCAAGGGACTGTGTTATTTTTCAAATCAAATAACATTAAAGCTAGCCTGAAATTGAACACTGCTAAAACAACTTTTGCTTTAGCCCCTCTGGTTGGCTTCTCCCTTTACTGTGGTATTTTAAATAGATAGAACCAGAGTGGATACCCAGATAAAGGCATTGTTAACAGATCATAATTCGGGTTTTATGTTGTTGTTTAAAAAAAAAAAAAAAAAACTGTCTATTGTTGTAGGCACTTTAAGCCTACAACAATATTTGATTTGAAAAGTAACACGGTCCCTTGCCGTGACATAGCGGTGCCTTTAACTGAAATTGTAAATGCTCTATCTGCATAGTTATGACATAGTCAGATATTCATTTTTCACCGTGAAAGTTAGGAAACTCCCCTGTGGGGTGCTCATGGTGTTAGCTGTGAAATGCCATCTGTCTTCCTCAGCCAAACCGGGCGTTTCAGTAGTTTTGAGTGCACCCCCTGCTGTCACAAAGTCAGAACTACTCTTAATGTATCACGTGACTTTTGGCAGAAATTTGCCGCAGATGGGTGTGGAATTGTTTCGTACTCGAGGAGAGGCTGTTTTGAGCAAGCAGAGACCGTTTTGTACTTGGGGACAATTTATAAATGATATTTTGAGTGCAACGTTTGGGGACAGTTTGTAAAACAAGTTTTATGTGTGTGTAACGTTTGAAGACAGTTTGCAAAACAACTTTTATTTGTGTGCAACACATTTTTTTGTGTACAACCTTTTGGCAGGAATCTAACTCCATACAACTGGATGTACTGCCATCTGTCGCATGCTATGGCGAGTGGCAACCAATGATGTTCTAAAACCGTATATCCTGCGAGGCAAAAAGGCAAAGAAGGCCTTCCAGGAACTGACAATCTGCAGGGTTATAACAGGCAGATGTTATTTTATTGTTCACATCAGTATTATGCTTAGCTTGGCTGATAAGGTTTTAATTTGACTTGTAGTCAACTAGTAACTTTGCTTCATTTTGACTTCTACTCTAACGGCCTCCCAGAAAAAACTTTCCCGTGCTGGGCGATGAAGTTTGCCTCACACAGAGGGTAAATTGAAAGTCTTCTATGTAATGTTCATAATAATATTAATGTTATTATTGATAACAATCAAATTATCAATATTTGAAAAAAACAGGGTTGTTAGTAAGGAAATTTGTCTTGCTTTTGTCAACTTGTTCAGTCTTAGTATGACATATTAAACTTTTGTTTCTTTCTTTTCTGAGAAGGACTGAGCCTCAAAACCAAGGAGCTCTATTTTTATTGAGCTGTTGGCCATCTTCTACCCTGCTGTCATCCTCCTGCCTCCTCCCCTCGCAGGCGCTTCAGATCCCTGCACACAAAAACCACCAGACACAAGAACCGCTTCATTCTCACTGCCATCCACCTACACATTACATACTGTCTTATACAGACTATAAGTCACTTTTATTTTGTAGTTTGGCTGGTCCTGTGACTTATAGTCCGGTGAGATTTATATATGAAAATATATATAATTCAACATAAATTTTAATTCATAATGAAAACATTAACGTCTATAGCCACGCTCCTAAAGACAACTAAGAAAGACTGAACACAAACAAAATGCCCCAAAAAGAAAATCCTTGTCCAAAAATATGCAGGTAGTAAAATATGCAGCCGAAAACGGTAATCGAGCAGCTGAAAGAAAGTTTAGAGTGAGTCAGGAACTTGTGATGGACTGGCGAAAAGGTTACTTTTACTGAAATGAAGAAAACTACGGAAACTAATTGCGGGCTGAAGGCATGGCCAGAGCTGGAGGTCCACATGGGTGCTTGAACAAAGTGCTTCCGGGACTGAGAAGCTTTTCAACGTTATTTACGAAAGGAGTATCCGGTACGGATGAAGCACTTTTGCCGAGTACAAGTATTATACGAGTAATGCGAGTGAATATCTGTAATCGGACTGAATACGTCTCCACTGACTGTGTCTCCGTTCTGTGATAGGCTAGTCACAGTGCTAGTCACAGCGCCTCTCCAATACATTATTCTGTGATAGGCTAGTCCCAGCGCCCCTCCCTACACACAAAGATTCCTCCTGTTGTTGTGTCCCACCGGTTGTTCTAACACACGCTCAGGACACGGAGAAGCGAACATCTCTCTCCTCAGGTCCACGGGGCTTTTCTGTTAACATTTAGGGTTTCTTCAGCTTCAGGTTTGTTTTATACTTCGGTTTGAACTAGTACCTAGTAACCAGGAGACTTCTGGTAACCGTGGGGTTTGTTCAGACATGGTGTTGGTAGAATGCTACTCGGGTTGCATCTCTGCCGTCGGAGTTTTTTTTTTTAAACTGCCTGCTGGCTCTAACCAGTTTTTTTGAGTGTCTGAAACTTTCTTGCTGTGTTTTATAAAAAAAATAAAAGGCAGTTGCGGTATAAATAAATAATATTACAAATTAAGATACACACAACAAACACCTTCCAACCCCCCGCCCCCCTCTCTCTCTCTCTCTCTCTCTGTATCTCTTACTCACTCATAGACACACACACTCACACAGACCTGTGAAAATAAAAAAGAACCCCCCAAAAAAAATAAGAGTTAAAAAAAGAAAGTTATATTATTGAGTATAAAAACTCTTGTTCATTACAATTTACTTAATAATTGCAACCACATTGTTGTATTTATTGTTGCAAAACTTGTTACATACTGTAGGCCTATATAGTTCGTTTGTTACCATGACAACACCACTGGTCTGAAGCTCAATGCTGATGCTGTCACGGAAATAGTTTTCTAATCAGCAATAAATATAACAATTTCTGTTCAATCCATATCATTTGCATGCTTAAAATAACATACCGGTTAAAGCCCCGCCCATTTCAAGACAACCCGACCCACTTCCGGGTTGAATCTGACCACATCCGGGTTAGGCCCCGCCCAGTCCGAGTACGGATACGGATACTGATAATTCATGTGGTAAACAGATACAGATACAGATAATGCTGTACTCGCTCATCCCTAGTTTTTACTAATCCACGCCTTGGTAGTTCGGTGTGCTATTGCGTTGTTGAATAATTGTTAGTGTGTTACGTTAAGATAGCGGACACTACCGTATGAATGCGACTATAGTCCAGTGTTACATACTCTGTTAAAATATTGTACTTTATCATTCCAATATGCATCTTGCACACTAAATTTGCACTATTTATGTATGTGTCTATATTGCCAATAAAACTGATTCTGATATGTTTTGTAATTTTTTATATTGTATATTAAAGTTTTAAATCCATCAAGTTTGCCTCTTCATTAATTCCTGCTAAGTTTAAAGTAATAATAAAATTGGTACCATGGTTGTTAAAGGTTTTTAAAGGTTAGGGGAATGTAAAAAAAGAACGTTCGGATAACGTTCTCTAAAGGTTGCAACGTTAAGATAACGTTAGGAGAAACTTTTGCTAAAGGTTGCAATGTTAGGATGATGTTAGGGGAACGTTCTCTAAAGGTTGCAACATTCTGGGAATCTGGGAATCAAAAATTGTTCGCTGGGAATGAAACTACAGAGTTAAAGCAATATGATAATATGTAAGCTACTAATAATAAATCATAACAGTTACGGATGGGCATTTGATTACATTTTCTTAGTTGATCGTCGTGACAATTAGGGATTTACTATCGATTAATCATTAACGTTTTATAAATTAAAAATGTAATGAAAATTCAAAATTACAGCGTGTTTTTCGTCGATGAGATCTTTACTTCAAAGAACAACTTGTGGCAGTTAAACTGGAAGTTGGGTTAGGCTGAACTTGTGCTGTGGTAGTTTGTAGTAGTTTGGTAATTTGCTCACTGGCACGACGTCCCTGAGACGTTGCTGCTACACGTTTCAGCGACATGCAGCCGCTCTTTCTGTGACATATATATATATATTTACATCGTTCTAACGTATGACATACGTTAGAACGCTCATATACATCGTTCTAACGTTTGACCTACGTTAGATGCAGTTGAATGGCGTTTTGAGCTAACGTTAGCAGTCAAACAATCATAGATAGCTAAGTTTTTGAAATGATTCCCATCTTTTGTTATTGTTTGTAATGAGAAAAGTTTATTATTTCATGGATTTCACAAATTTCAATATGACACGTTCTGTCGTAAACCGTTTAAATCTTAGCATGCGCAACTAACCTCTGCACCCGACCAGAGCCGGTCTGACTCAACTCTCATCAGGTATGACGCGTTATGCCGTAAACCGTTTACATCTGAGCATGCGCGACTCAAATCTGCACGCGCCTAACATTGGGCAGTGACAGATTTAAGCTTAAAAACATAACTACATTGTGCACCACAACCTTCTGCTACACCTCTGCACTATCCATGTGCAAGGATTTGTCATAAATCATACCAGGCAGCACATGGATCCTGAAACAATGGGTCTGAAACAACTGGTTAGCCTGGGCTGGAAACGCATGAACGTATGAATATGTAGCGAATCTGTCGATGTGGGTAGCCGTTGATAAGTTTACACGGCATCTGGACAGACTCGGAAACCAGTAGGTGGAAAAACCAGGAGGCACATAACAACTTGATGCAGGGTTGTCATTCCCTGATGTAAGTCGAGTGCAGATTTGAGTCGTACATGCGTCCCTTTGCAACAAGTGAAGATGTGAGTTGCAAATGCATCACTTAACGATAAGTAGCTTACAAGAGACTTCTGCAATATCAACACAGTAAAACTGGACCTACTTAACAAAGTTCGTTCACTGCTGGCTACAAGTTAGCAATCAAATAGAACAAGGTTGTCAATTAAATGGTGTTTTGAGCTAACGCTAGCAATCAAACAATCATAGCTGAAACGTTTTTGAAATGACTGCTAGCTTAGTTACAAGCTAGCAATCCAACACAACAAAGGCTGTCACTTGAATGGCGTTTTGAACTAACAATAGCAATCAAGCAATCATAGATAGTGTTGAATAAAATAAAGTTTAAATGTAATTTCATTACTATGTAATTATACATGTTTTTATGTTTTAAGATGTATGCTGCAGTAGGGTTTTGAAAAGATGATTTAAATCAGTGAATCAGTGGTGTGGGCTCCATATCATGCTGTGTAATTACCATTGTCTGTCTCAAGAAAGGTAGATCAAGACGAGCCTTTCTGTTCTCTCACCTACCCCCCCTCTCTCCCACTGTCTCTGCCAAATGGTTTAGATCAAAAGACTATTAACATTTAGAAGGACACCGTTTGCTCCACAAGAAGGAAGAAACCTCCTGTCTTCCACCACCTGGTGTCTTAGACTGAGATAAGACACTGGAATGCTGATTTACTGTATTATGTTAGACCTTCTCACTAACATGATAATTCACTTTTGATCTATGTGTGTGAAAACTACCCCAAAGGGGGGGTTAGAGCATGTCCTTCCCAATTGGACAGCGAAGAAACCAACAAGACTTGACCTACCTGTGACCATGGCAACAAAGGGCCAATAAGAAGAGACTTTACTCACAAGGGGGAAGAGAACCGCCCCTGGAGTAGAAGGAATATAGGAGGGGGGAGACGAGATTTTGGGGCGAAACGGATGTGAAACTCTCGGGTGTAAACAACTGTCTCTAGCCCGCTGCAGCGTAATTCTGTGTGCTTTGACTTATCATTTTTATTTAATAAATCTTTGTGTTAACCTTCCATTGGACCCAAGCCTTCCTTCTTCAGAGATTTAATGAACACGAAGTTAGCTATTTCTAATAATAGCATAAAACGTTTCTGAAATGATTCCCATCTTCTGTTACTGTTTGTTGTTGAAACGTTTATTGTTCATGGATTTTACAAATTTCAGTTTGACACGTTATGCTGTAAACCGTTTAAATCTGACCATGCACAACTCATATGCCCCTGACCGGAGCCGGTCTGACTCGACTCTCATCGAGTACGACACGTTATGCCGTAAACCGTTTACATCTGAGCATGCGCAACTCAAATCTGCACTCGACTTACATTGGGGAGTGACAGTGGTCGCCGCACCGCAGCAGACTTGCTGTTGACAGACCATGGTAAAGTTGGTTATATATTGGACGTTGTATATTCAACACAACAAAATTCTATTATGCAGTTTGACCTCCCAATGTAAAACCAACTTTACCATGGTCTGTGACAGCTCTCGTCCTCGCTGCACAGCAAAGACACTGTTTTTGACGTGATTTAACATCATATTTTGATTGAAGGGGTTGCAAAAATCTGCATATAATTAAGAAAGTAAGGACTGCGTTTATAATGTGATCTAACATAAATTTGACGGTGCCCAGGGCCCCTTAGATGTCCTATGCCCCTGGGAAAAATGACCAGTTGCCCTAATAGAGTTCAGAACATTTAGTTACGTCGCAATGCGTTGTGGGAAACATGGTACGGAACTAGATATACTCTTTTGTAGGTGATTGAATGCTATTGAAATTGTAAAGTTATTGTAAAGTCATTTGATTATATTAAGGTAAATGTTATTCAGGAAAAATGGTTCAGTATTACTGCATTGTAAACTGTTACAATAGGTCTCACAATCGACAGGGCAAACAAAGTTAGGTTAGATTTCACCATTTTCCTACTTGGAAAAAAAACAAGAACTGGTGTCTGACATTACAAAGAGGCGTCGGATGGCTTGGGTCGCAGCTAGTTTGCTCACTGCACTTTCACAAAAATAAGGTATTATGTAATGTGTAGTAGATTGCTTGCTTGCTCACTGGCATGACGTCCCCATAAATGCCATATATTTACATTGTTTTGACGTATGTCATACATTGTACAGATATGGGCTCATTCACCTCATTTTAACGTATGTCCTACATCGTACAGATGCGGCCTTTGTTGTGTTTGACGCTAACTTGTAGCCAGCAGTGAACAAACTTCGTTAAGTAGGTCCATTTTTACTGTATTGACAGGGGATTCAGAATGTAGGCTAATCACAAAATTTCCCAATGACAATGTGGAGTAATCAGACATAGCCTCATGGATTCATGGAAGTGCGCTACCAGACTGGCCTGTTATGAGAGCTAATCAGCACCTATCTGACTTGATGGTTAACGGTGAAGTAGGGGATTTGATTCCTGGGAATAATTTGGCGACAGTAATGTTTTTAGGGTTGTAAGTTAGCAGTAGACTTAATTAACCTGACCCAGGGTTAGTCTGATTAAAACTGACGTGTCTGCCTGGTTCATCTCTGACCAGGCAAGTGGGCCATGGTTTGTTACAATGTGTAGCCTCTTCAGCGGCCATAGCTGACAATGGTGAGTTATTTTAAGCCAAGAAAGGTGGGGTGTAAATTGGGGAGAAATGAATGTGAGTTTGCATTGTGTTTAGCAGTTGTTGCTGTGTTATATAATGTTTTTACCTGTTATCTTTACTTTATTGGGCAATAAAGACATATTTTTGTTAAGAAAGAAAGTGTTTCTGAACATAAATGTCATTCAACACAGTGATAACTGAAACAGATATACAACACACCATGCAGTGTGTATGAAAATATTTATTGCATATTTATTGCATTTAACAGACCTAAGTAGTAGTATCTGCACCAAACATCTGCACCAAAGTGAACATAACCACGCGATTTACTGTCGCACAGTAGAGGAATTACCGTATAGTACAGGGTAAGCTTGCAGACAGTTTGGACTTCCATTAGCTGTTTAGGTTTAATTATTAATATATATATCGTCACCTTCCTAAAATAATCACCTAAGTCATTTTTTGCCAAAAAGTGTTTTCTTGCCTAAATCATGTCCTCATGGTGCTGGCCACCTCTGGTAAAATTTCCTACATTCTCAGGTCATGTGATTCTACACCTTTAGTATAACTGCCTAAGTCAAAAGTGAGACTTAGGCAGTTTTATTTTGCCTAAGTCAAAAGACAACGTGACTTAGGCAATTTTACAAGCTTTTCAAAATGGCAGCCGCTTCAAGAAGAAAGAAGATTCACCACTCTCTCAGTGAAGTTATTTCCATGATTCAGGGCTCGTCCCCAATCGGTAAGTAATGTAATAATGTAGGCTAGGCTATACGTATAGTTATTTTGTAGTTTTTATTCAGTCGTTTTAGTCAGCATTTTAGTACATAAAAGTTAGCATTTAGCTAGTTGTTTTTAGCTAGCTTCATGGACTTCACTCTTTTCAAAAAAAAAAATAATCTAGAGTTTTTGTTGAGTTTTGTCTACATTACCTGATCTAATTAAGACATATTTAAATACTTTATTGTAATCTAACAGCTAGAAACTGTTTTTAACTTAAAAATCATTAAAACTAGCATTTAGCTAGCTGCATTTAGCTAGCTTCATGGACTTCACTTAACTCTTTTGTCTTTTCAAAAAATATTTCTTCTAGAATTTTTGTGTGATGTTTTTCACATTTCATGATCTAATTAAGATAGATTTGAATAGCTTATTGTAATCCTCCAGCTACAAACTATGTTTATAATTAAAAAAATAACAGGGATCCTTTTTTACTTCTGTGTTTTTATGTAATGAAAATTGCACTTTAACATTATATTAGTAATCATAACATAATTTGACAGGTATTATAGTATGCTTGTTGTTCAGTCCCTAGAGGCAGCTTGTGCACCCCTTGGGTGCATGCATACCACTTTGGGAATCCCTGATGTGGCTTAATACAAATGACCACAAGGCAATGAGTGTTTTTTTAAATAATAACACGTTTGTGACCAAAAACCTCAAATGGTTGAAATGTGTTTCCTTCTTGATAGGCAATGCACTTGACATTTCGGACACCGATCAGGCCTCATCCACTGACAGTGACAATTAGACCCTAACACATGAAAAGGAAATATCTAAATATATAAATAGGCAGTTTTTTCCTCCACACTTGGTCTCCCTGAAAGAACTATCACATACTGGCTTAACAAAGACACCATTGACCGTGTCGAACAAGTAGAAGCGCAGGCGTCTAAATCTGGACCTAAGAGTGGCAAGCATGCAAAGCTTGAAAGTGATGTCAAGGATTTCCTTAAGGACTGGTTGAGGGACCTACCCACTGTTGATTCACACTACTGCAGAAGCACAGAGACCTACAAAGACAAGAAGTTCCTTCATCCAGGCACAACCATCTCCCAACTACATCGGGAATATCAACAGGCAGCTGCTGGAGTTAGGTCCGTTGCAGTACGATATTTCACAGATGTGTTCCACGAAGAGAACTATTCCGTATTCATTCCACGAAAAGATCAGTGTGATGTTTGTGTTTCATTCAAGCATGGGAATATCAGTAAGGCCGAATATGATGCACATGTCACCCAGAAAGATGAAGCGAGGGAAGAGAAATCCAGAGACAAGGATTCTGCAAATGATGAGAAGTCTGTTTGGACAATGGACTTGCAAGCTGTGCTGCTGTGTCCAAAAACCCAAGCCAGCAGCCTGTATTACAAAACAAAACTGCAGGTTCATAACTTTACACTCTTCGACTTGAGGTCAAAAGAAGGGTACTGCTACATTTGGGACGAATCAGAGGGCAACCTGAATGGCGAGGTATTTGCACACCTTCAATAACGCCATTTTGAAGGTGTACTCAAAGATCATCCACAACTCAAAGAGATCATAGTGTGGAGCGATGGTTGTGGTTATCAGAACCGCAATACATGTGTGGCAAATGCATTCTCTGAGCTTGCAAGGAAATATGGGGTACTAATTACCCAGAAATACCTTGTTGCAGGGCACACACAAATGGAGTGTGACAGCATGCATAGTACCATTGAACGCAAAATAGTTACAGATATCTTCACCCCAAGAGACTATGTCATCATTCTCCAGACTGCAAGAATCAGGCCATCACCTTACCACGTGAAAGTGCTCAAGCATGATGAGTTCCTGAAACTGAATGCATCTTACGTCACTAGCATCAGACCAGGCAAAAAAGCTGGAGATCCGACTGTGCATGACTTGCGGGCTCTTCAGTTCAGCAGTGATGGCAAGATCCATTTCAAGCTGTCCTTCCTGGAGGACTCTGCGTGGAATGTACTACCACAGAGGGTACATGTGCTAAATAAGCCGATAGCATGGATAAGAATGTTTCCATGTGCTCTGCCAATCAGTGAGAGAAAGTTCCAGGACCTCCAGTCAATGAAACATGTTATGCCCGTCGAGTGTCATCACTTCTTTGACAATTTGCCACACTAATAGGCATCAGTCAAGAACCCAGCAAAGAAGAGCTAGAGGGAGAAGTGAGGCGATGCATCCTCCGCATTATGTTTAGTTAGTCTGTTAGTAAATGCTTAATTCAGTGCATTGAAGTTATTAAGTTAAGTTGTTACATTTTACTAATTGAGTGATCGGTCTCTGTAATTTTGACATAGGTCAACTGCAAGAAAAAGCATTGTGCGTTGGCCAAGTGCCACCTACTGTACCGGAGGTTGAGTTACTCTGGTCCTTCTTCCCCGCTCATGTATACGGGGAGAACTGGCATAAACCGGTTATTCACTTAACCGTATTCCCCTGTTACTGCTGTGCATGTAAACACATTGTTGACAGAGTTGAGGGTTTAAAATTGCCTAAGTCACAAAGGCATGTTCATAAATTTGCCTAAGTCATTTATTCCTCTTATGTTGCATAATTGACAAACATTGTTATTAGTATGTCAAAAGTCATCTATTGTCATAACATGTTTGAATGAATTTATTAATAAATATCATATATTCAGTATTTGGTTCCGTTTTTTTGTGTTTTCTGAAAAATGTGAAAAAATGACTTAGGCGATTATTTTAGGAAGGTGACGATATATAGCATTATATATAGCATTTTAGTTAGCAATAATTAGCCTGTGCCTATGTTATCTCCCGATATACAGTCCCTGACAAAAGTCTTGTCGCTTGTGTTCAAATTGACCTGAAGTGCCGCTGAAATATATTTCTAATCAAGATTTATTTACAAGAAATGGCTCATTTTAATCCCAACAGCTTTTGTAATAATTTTTCAGTGCAAAAAGAAACTGTCAAAAAGTATTCTAATATTCACAGCTTGGTAAAGCCCATTGAGTCAATTTTTGCAAAGACATAAGTGTTGTCGCCTTGTCATATGAGCTTCACCTGTGACTAATAATGGATCAATTAGGTCTCAGGTGTGTATAAAAACAACCCCAGTACATTAGACCTTCACATCAACTGCAACTAGACATCTGCAAACATGCCTAAGATTCACCCTGAGATCAAAGTTTCGATTATCAAGAGGCTGAAGACCAGATGTAAATGTAAATGTGCTGTATTTATATAGCGCTCATCTAGTCTTAACAACTACTCAAAGCGCTTTTACATAGTACAGGATACATTCACCATTCACACACATTCATACACTGTGGCCGAGGCTGCCGCACAAGGTGCCACCTGCTCATCAGATATACACTCATACACATTCACACACCGATGCGCAGCACCGGGGGCTACTCAGGGTTCAGTGTCTTGCCCAAGGACACTTCGACATGGGACTACAAGGCAAGGGATCGAACCACCAACCTTCCAATTGGCAGGCAACCGCTCTACCCCAGATCCACTGCTGATGTGGCAGACACCTTCAATGAGTCTCAGCGTCAAGTACAGAGGATTAAAAAAACATTTGAAGACACTGGAGATGTTTTTGACAAGCCCAGGTCAGGCAGACCCCGCTCGAGAGGACCGTTTGTTGGCTCGAAAATCCAAGGCCAGCCCATTTTCCACTGCAGCAGAGCTCCACCAGACCTGGTCCCCTGAAGTCCCTGTGTCAACCTGAACAGTTTGTCGGATTCTGTCTTGAAATGGCCTCCATGGTCAAATCAGTGCCCAGAAGCCAGCACTAAACAAAAGACAATTGAAAAACCGTGTGGCATTTGCCAAGGCCCACAGCCTGCTAAAAGGATGGATGCTGGAGAAGTGGAAGAAAGTGGATTTTTCAGATGAATCTTCTGTTGAATTACACCATAGTTGCCGCAAATATTGCAGGAGACCTACTGGAGCCCGCATGAATCCAAGACTCACCCAGAAAACAGTGAAGTTTGGTGGCGGAAAAATCCTGGTCTGGGGTTACATCCAGTATGGGGGTGTGCGAGAGATCTGCAGGGTGGAAGGCAACATCAATGGTCTCAAATACCAAGAAATCTTAGCTACCTCTTATATTCCCAACCATAAAAGAGGCCAAATTCTCCAGCAGGATGGTGCTGCATCGCATACTTCCATCTCTACTTCAAAGTTCCTCAAGGCGAAGAAGATCAAGATGCTCCAGGATTGGCCGGCCCAGTCACCAGACATGAACATCATTGAGCATATGTGGGGTAGGATGAAAGAGGAAGCATGGAAGACCAAACCAAAGAATATTGATGAACTCTGGGAGGCATGCAAGACTGCTTTCCTAGCTATTCCTGATGACTTCATCAATACATTGTATGAATCCTTGCCAAACCGCTTGGATGCAGTCCTTCAAGCTCATGGAAGTCATACAAGATATTAAATTTGAATCTCACAGCACCACTATTTAATTTGCTGACATATTTTAGTATTTGTAGTAAATTTGTTCAATTTATGTATAGGCAACAAAACTTTTGTCTTGCCAATATTTGACCTTTCTGTCTTGTTTAAATAATAAATCTTTTTTTAGTGAAACTAATTTTTTTCAGTGCATTGAACATCATTTGGGAGGGTTTTAGCTTTTCATATGAGCTATTTCTTACAGCAATTGATTAATTAAAAGTCAGGTTAATAGCAGGTGTTTCTACAAAATAGACTTTTGTCAGGGACTGCGGTTTCCGTCTCTGTAAGATTCAGAATGATTGAGATTTCTCTTGGCACAGTTACCAGAAGACTTACAACTTTCAGACAGGTTGTTCACGTCACATCTACGTCGTCAAGCTCAGATGGAGCCTGCACAGTAACTTTCAAGTGCTTCTAATAGCCTTTGCTGGTCTCTGTCCAGAGCAATGGGATCTGTTGGTCCATTTCTTTAACTTTCTATGTTGTTGTTTTTTAAATCCCATGTTGCAAGTTAACCACCACTGTTGATTATTGGGTACAAAAAGAACTCAAGATATGTATATCATTTCTGAAAATGTCTCCAAATAGTTTTAAAAGTTAGTTTTTGGTCATTTTTGGTATTAGCGGGTTAATAGAGTCAATTCGGCGATGACGTCACTCAAGGGAGTTAGGTCTCAGCCTGGCACTAGAACTACGGTGACTGACTGGGATGAGGAAGAGGAGGAAAGGCCAGCAGCCGAATAATTACGAACCTGACAGACATGAGAGGGCAAATGAGGAATTGTCAAGATTGTGGGGAAGTCTCCTTAATTTATCTCCTTTATTTAGCAACGCAGCAGTGCATACAATGCCTTTACTTTTTACTGTCAGTGAATAGCACCGAGTGAACGTCAACGTTTTCTGTCGATCTAGTGACAGGGATCATGTCGTTAGTTCAGATAAGTACTGGCACACATATCTAGATATAGGAATAGAAGGCATCCCCGAGTGTTATTTTTAAGTGTTTACCTCTAACCTCCGGTGAAAACGTGTTGCTGTTTGGCTGGTGCTTGTGTGTGTGGCGGCGAAGCTGCAGTGGAGAGCGGGTGCTGTAGGCGAGTGAGCCTCTGGTCGGGAAGCTCATACCGCGCACACTCGGGCTACTCTTCAATTATTTTTAACGTCATAAATGAAAATAATGTCCAGGATCTCAGGGGAAAGAAACGATATGCGTGTCTCCATTTCAAACATCACTGCAGGTTGATTGTGGGCGACAACGTCGTCATGGTTAGCTTACCGAAACTCTACTGCCGAAGTTGCTGGCTACACAACGTTAGCTATATCCGCTAGCATCCATACAGGCTAATGGCGGTTTTCCACTGCGTGGTATCTACTCGACTCGCCTCGGCTCTACTCGCTTTTTTTGGTTTTCCATTACGAAAAAAAGTCCCTGGGACCTGCTACCAGGTACTTTTTTTAGTACTACCTCAGTCGAGGTTCCAAGCGAGCCGAGGCGATACCAAAAGGTGACGTGAAAACCTGCAGACTGCTGGTTGGTCGGAGAGAATCGTCACTTATGACTGTTGTTAGCAAACAAGAGTGCGGAGTGTGTGTCCAGAACAAACGGGACATTTAAAACAAATCTAGCCCGACACCGACAGATTAGCCACTCTCAGCACTATTCTCACTTTTCAACTGTTCGGGCTACTAGCGGCTTCATGTCGTTTCCAATATTGCACACTGTTACTTTAAAAAAACAAGACAATATATATAACAAAAGTTTTATTTAGCTTTTCAAGTAGCGCATCAAACCCTCCCAAACTTCCCTGTCTTCTTCCTCTGCACCCTGTGACAGTGTCCCCGCCGGCTCTGCTGGCCCAGATACATCCCAGTCATTAGTCATAAGACTGTCCGTGACTCTCATAAAGATTATACGAAGTCCAGTAGAAGAAAAATTACGTCATCACGCGTTGCTATAGTGACCAGCCACGCTGAGGCGCTACTCAATCTGCAATGGAAAACGAACAGATAATGGGCCGAGCCGAGCCAAGCCGAGGCGAGCTGTTACCAGCAGTGGAAAAACGCCATAACTATAGCCAGTTAGCTTTGTGTGTAACGTAACAAAAACCCACCCATCTCGTAGGAGCGAAGCTTACTATTCCATTCAATACAATTATGGTACAAAAGGTGCACTAATGCCACATGTATGATGTTGACAACATGGACGCATATATAGGCAACACCAAAGGCAGTCGTAATATTTACCTAGCAGGCTAGGCTAACGCTGTTGTGCTAACGTCCGGCGGCGTAGCGTTAGCTAGCTCTAAACTTGTGAAAAGCTGAATAACATCCCCCGTCTGAGCTGTGTTTCACTTTCAGATCTTTGAGTTCTTGGTTACGTCCGTCTTTGAAAAATCTGCCCGCCTAACACGGACAAATTGTAACCACCTTCCTACCTAGCTAGCTAACCTATAGCTAGCTAGCTCGCTAGCTATAGCTACCGGTATGCTATCTATCGCCATCTATCTCTCTCTCTCTAAATATATCTATCAATAGTGTCTATCTATCTATATGTCTAGCTATATATATATATATATATATATATATATATATATATATATATATATATATATATTATCTATAATCTGTTGCTGAACACTCTCTTTCTTACACTGTTGTCTTATATCTCTCTCGTAACTCTCAATGGTCTCTCTAAGCTGGCTGGCCTATCGTCTCCCTGGTGTGACGTCATGCAATGCATTGTGGGAGAAAAGCAAACCACTGTAAAATATGACCTACTTTTTCGTGTTATTTTATGTTTTGTGATACTTTTCAAATCATATACAGTGGATAACAGTTTGAATGTTTATTACCAGCAATCAATAAGTGCAAATTCGTTGGAAAATTAAACCTGCAACATGGGCTTTAAGCAAGGTCATAGAAGAAACAATCAAGACTCAAGTCAATAACATGCTAATTGCATATATTCTGACTAGGGGTGGGGATAAAAATCGATTCTTAGATGCATTGCAACCATCTGATATACGATTCTGATAAGTTGATAATCGATTATTTAAAAAATGAAAAAAATGTGTTGATTTTTATTTAAAAGTTACTGTGTCCAGAAGAGACCGCAAGAGTGCAAAAAAAATATCCAAAAGGAAAAAATAAATAAGTTTTGTATATGCACATAATTTAATAAGACATTCATAAAATAATTAGGTACATACATAAAGGCCCCTGAACATACATACTCTACCACATCACATTACAACTGACCACCTCATAATTCGTGTTCTAAGAATCGAATTATCACCCATTAAACATGATTGAGCCTCTGACGTGGATAATTACTGTGAGAGAAAGTGACAAGCATGTTTAAGGCTTAAAGCCCATGTTGCAGGTTAACGACCACTGTTGATTAATGGGTCCAAAAAGCACTCAAGAGATGTATATAATTTTTAAAAATAGTTTTAAATGTCAGTTTTTGATAATCTTTGGTATTCGCAGGTTTATTAAGTAGATTCGGCGATGACATCACAGGGAGCAAAGTCTCAGCCTGGCACTAGAACTACGGCGACTGACTGGGATGTAGAAGAGGTGGAAAGGCCATCAGCTGTATAATTACAAACCTGCCAGTTGTGAGAGGGCAAATGTGGAATTGCCAATTTTTGGGGTAGTCTCCTTCATTTGTCTCCTTCATTTAGCAACGCAGCAGTGCATACAATGACTTTACTTTTTACTGTCAGTGAAAAGCACTAAGTGAACGTTGTTTTCTTTCCATCTAGTGACAGTGATCATGTTTTTAGTTCAGATAAGTACTGGTACATTTATCTAGATATGGGGACAGAAGGCACTACTGTGTACCCCTATGATTGGTTTATGCCTTCTCTAAAAAATATTGAATTATATTGTTATTAGGACGTGGGTTAAAGGGGTGATAGAATGCAAAACCGATTTTACCTTGTCATAGGTGAATAACGACAGTTCAGTGGGTAAATAGGACATACATAAAAGCTTTAAATCCCATTGACATGCCTTTCCTCTGAAAATCCCACATTTTGAAACTGCCGCTGAAAACGGGCGAATCCCAACAAAGCCAAAAGATGACGTCAGGATCTAAGAACCTGTAGCTTTGTCACGCCCATGGACGTATAAGGAGAACGGTCCAGCCCCAACATCTACACACAGGCCACTGACCTGAGACCAGCTCCTAATGCAGCTAGCGTTAGGTCGAGTAGATGTCCGACTGAGAACGCTGCTCGTGTACTCTGACGGGATTTACTAAGAAGAAAGTTTGGAATATTTTCCAGGATATTGACAATGAACCAGGGTTGTAAATGCAGAGTTCCAGTATGTACAGGGAACGGAGACACTTCTCATAGCTAGTCTTCCCAAGGAAGCAAACACTCGACGGGCTCGGCTGCTGTTTAGGAGATCCCTGTAAACTTTCCCCCAAAGACAGTTTTCAAAACTTTGGACAATTTAAAGCAGGATTTGCTAAGCTGCTGTTGCTGTTCCGACTGTATGGTCATCCCAACCACAAGCTGTAAGTATGATTTCGTTGCTAACAGTAACATTAGCAATGCTAACGTAGCCTGTAGCTAGCAAAGGCTGAATGTGTGTTGATCAACTGTAATGACAAAGGGGCTAACGTTTCATTTTCCTAACTGTTCCATTCGAATAAATACCCCGTGTTGTCATGTAGCTCCATCTATAGTTCACCATGCATGTTGCATGAGCCAGTCATACAGGTTATATCTTCAGGAACCTGGGTCATTCTTTTCATGACCTGTAAAAACAAACAATGAGCTTGTTGTTATTTCATAATGTTGAATGAGCAGAAAGCATAAAGTAGCTTGAGTTAATGTATCTAGTATTAGTTACCTGAGGTATTTATTGGCAACATATTTTCTCTCTCCTGGGGCATTTGTGCACAGTTTCCACAAGAACACCTGCCAAGGTAAGATGGATGCACCGTAGTTGTAATTGTACATATTACTACATGTTAAGAAGGTAATAAATCTCAAAGTCAGATCTAATCAGCATGATTGTAGTTCCAAGATAACATTTGACCTACTGACACAGGCGAGAGTAGTAATAATGCTTTAGACGTAGCATACAAACAGAAATAGTAGTCTCCTGTCCAGCTAAATGGACGTCCTGTTGTAAGATAACATATTACTACTACGTGTTAAATAATTTACGTAACTCATAATCACAATCAGAGACTGTCGTTGTGAGCAGCTCTATGAACTAGACATCTTGACCGAAACTGCGAGGGTACAAGTTGTAAAATATGTGTCCGTGTGCACATTAACTTATGTTGCTTACGATACTAAAAACAAGGCTAATACAAAGTTATTCTTAGACTATAACACTGACGTGTGAGTATTACACTAGTGTAACAACGGACGGCAAATGTTGGGCTATGTGTTGAAAATGCAAGTAAATGCTAAATGACCAAACTTACCAGTCTGAAGGAGTCATTTCCAATTTACTGGCAGGTTGCTCCTCGATATCAGATCCTTCCTCTGATTCGGGCTCAAATAGATACGGTAACCATGCTATCTCCACCTTGGATGTTTTAGTCATGTTTGTGTGCCGCAGCAAAGCTCGTTGCACAACAACCAATCAGCGCGCATCTAATTTAAATATTCATGAGCAGACCATATAAGGCAGAAAAGCTTTCGTTTCAAGACAGGTCAATTTAGCAGGGTGGTGTGAGGGCCAAAAGAACAGCAAAATCAACATTTTCAGCCCAACAAATGTTACATACCCTATCAGAAGACCTCAAGGAACAGCGTGATATACTCTATACAACCATTCTATCACCCCTTTAAAAGGAAAGCCATGTCTTTTCAGAAAACATTAAAGTTTGGTTAAACAACAATGAACAGAGTGTGTTTAAACAGATGTTCTTTTTATTAAGGTGACCAGATTTCTCAGACAAATCCGGGGACATTTTCTGCTCAGAAGCAAATATACCTCCAAAACACGTCATGTTTTTATTTTTTTTAAACTTAAAACGGAGACTGTTAAAGATTAAGATCCTTTTTAAAACATATAAGTCTGCGCAATTGCGTTCGCTAAACCCACCAGACTCCATGTAAATAATCAGTAATTTTAGCATCGTAAAAGAGGGCTTTCTAAAGCCTCTCTGAGCAGCGCTGCTTGATCGGCTCCGCTTGGTCAGTGTTTTCTTACTTTCATTCCAATATCGGGTCTTTCAGTCACAGTGAAAACCGCGGACAGATCCAGTCGGGGACAGGTCACCAAAACCGGGGACGTCTGGTCACCCTATTTTTATTTGAGAACGTCATTTTAAAATAAATGCATATGGAAGTTTTTAAGGAAGGAGCAAAAATGTATATTCTATATTTTGCAGATTACGATTAGCTGAGAACTCCATAAAACATTTTCACAGTACACTCAACAGTACACGTATTTGTTCATCATTGTATCCTTCAAACGTTTTTTTTAAAGCTTGTCCAAGTCCGTTGACTTTGAGGTTGAAGCATCCACACAAGTCCAGGCTTTTGATGAATCATGTAGCTCAACTGAACTTTATTCCCCTGGTCTGAAGACTGCTCACCGCAGATGTAGCTTGGCTTCCTCACCGACTTGTGATAGAACGCGTTCCTCCAGGCCGCGCACACTCGGGCTACTCTTCATTTGTCTTTAACGTCGTAAAAGAAAAATAATGTCCAGGATCTCCGGGAAAAGAAACAATATGCATGTCTCTATTTCAAACATAATTGCAGGTTGATTGTGGAAAAAGTAAAATTGTGAAAAGCCAAACAATATCCCCATCTAAGCTGTGTTTCACTTTCCCTCCAATATTATTATAAACATAATAAAGTCACCTGGACTTGGTCGAGACCATAGAATGTTAATATTTAAAGACCAAAAGCCATATTAGGCCAGACCAGTGGCAAATACAACGCAGGCTGCTCTGTTTTCTCCCCGATGTAAACACTAACACAATCCCCAAATACAATGGATAAGAGTTCAAATATTTATTACCAACAAGCAAATTGCACAAATTCATTGCAAAATTAAACCTGCAACACAGGCTTTAAGCATGGAATTACTACACAATAATAAACCAATGTCAAAATCTAACAAACTCAGATATATATGTATATTTTTTTCCACATGGAAGTGTACATAAAAGAAATTGTTGCATAGAGATGCAATGATAATCGGTTTAGAATCAAATCGTTGGCCACTGAGTCGAGATTCCCACCCCTAATTCTGACAGATGTAACCTAATCTGTGTATTGTTCTTTCTAAATCCTTATCTTTCTAAGGATTTGTTTGTTTTTGGCCAGCTTCTCCATAAAGTTGTGGCATGGAAGGTTAAAGTTGGTCTGTGAGTCTTCATGGTACAGACTGTGAAGCGATTTTTCTCTTAAGTCCACACATCATTCATCAGAGAGAAAACCCTCTTAACGGGTGCATTGTTCCCTGGTAAACAGATTACCAAAGATGCCAATTTAGCTAGGATGGTGTGTGGAATTTCGGTGAGTTCAAAATGGTGTATTACTGTTCCCCTTCTCTGAGTGAGAGGTGTCTCATCTCTCTTCTTTTTCCTCTAGTATACCCCATTGACGGAACTCCTGGAGACCAGACACTTCATCAAAAAGAAGATCTTCATCAGTTGCCACATTGGGGCATTTCCTTTGGATGGTGGCTACTGCCTTTTCGATTTCCAATCTCTGGGGCTGCTTTTTCAGAAGTAGACAGTTCAGGAGTTGGAGGTTGTTCACAAGCTTTCCCCATGCATCCAAGTACTTCACGGCAGTGTCAAAGAAACACTTTGAATTCCCCAGAAATGTCTCTTTTGTGATAGCACCATTTTCCTCCAGGTTTCTCAGAAGACCTCTAGCCATCACTGGCAGGAAGTTGTTATCGCGCCTTGCAGTGAGTTTGGTTTGGAAAGTTCTGAGAATGGCAGCAGACTCAACTGCACAGCGGTCCTGGCCTTCAAGCATTTTTATGGCCTCATGGAAAATAACCAGGTTACATTGGACATAGGCCAACCACAGCTCAGTCAAGGGATCTTCAGACAGACAGTTGGACAACAACAGGACTTTTGTTTTTGGAGAGGAAAAATGACTTGAGTGGGCATACATTTGAATGACTCTCTCCAAGGCTGGGAGCATCAACAGCCAGCGGGCATTGCTGTGTCCCAAAATGTTGTGTTACTCTTGACCAGCAAAATCGCAAAAGGTCTTCAGTCTCTCTACACAGACTGTAAAAATGTGGAAACATCCAAAGACCTTGGTGAGGAGATGTTCCACATCTAGAGGAACCATGTCCAGTGCAGTTTGTGCTGTGTTGTGAATGATGTGGCCAAGCCCAATCCCCTCTCGCTGAAGGGAATCTTTGACCTTGGTGTGGACATTCACTTATCCTGCCCTGTTAATTCCGCTACAGTTTGTGTTTGTGTTATCAGAAGAGAAGGCCACAGCCTTTCCTCCTGATCATGTTGCCGGACAGCCACAAGAATCTCCTCTGCAATCTTTGCTACAGTTTCTCCTTTGAGATCATACAACAAGTACTGGCAGCAGCTTTGCATGGCCATGGTTTGAGACAAAGACACAAAGTTAGCCTGGTCAAGTTTGTGGGTTAGCAGTGTCATGGCCCAGGGTGCAAATACACTTGCCACTATGGCATCACACTTCGTTCTTTCACCTGAAAACTCATAGAACTTACGGTTCAGTGCTGCTATGCAGTCCATCAATCTGGAACTGTGTTTGTGTCTGATGGTATGGTAACCAAACACACCCTCTTGTACAGCCAACTCTGTTTGAGAAGGCTCTACCTTCTTGAAGAAAGTTGTTATTGTAGGTATCCCTGCATAATGGCAGCTTTATGCTTTTTTATCTGTTGGTGTTTCACCACAGACGTTCTTCCTGTCAGGTGTCTCTCGCACTGAATCTGTTTGTTGTCGGTATGTCTGTTATTTCTGTTGTCTTGTACGTCACGGGATCCTGTTGCCAAGCAACCTGGGTAGGCATGGTCTCCATTCATTCATCCAAGCACCCACCTGTGTCTCATCACCATCATCACCACCTGCTTTTATACTGTGACCTGTCGTCCAGTCCCTGTCAGATTGTTAGTCACTATCGCATGTGTTTGGCGTCTCTATCTGACTTTTGCATTTTGTTGTTTTTGCTTTGTGTTGTGTGTTAACACATCTCTGCCTCTGCTCCTCCGTCATAGATTCTTCTTCTTTCGGATCTTCACTACCCACTTCCTCACAGTTCGGATTACTTTTTGCTCCACTGCCGCCTCACAGCATCCTACCATTACATTTGGTTTGTCATCTGGCTCACAGACTGTCACTAATAAACTCCACAAGTGGATTTCACTATCTAGTGTCTGCGTTTGGGTTTTTCTGCCAGCTGGGTCTGACACTTCCTCCACTGCCCATGGTAAAAGAGGAATTGCAGAGTGTACAGAAAGCTATTGCCTCATCATGACCTGGCCGTATAAATGGAAATTCTTTCAATATATTGTCATTAACCTGACATTTTCTTTTCTTGCAGAGAGACATTATTGCGTCTTGTATTTCAAGCTTTCCTCACTGCACTTTTAACTTTTTTTAGTCCTCCTCTGTTCACTTGCATTCCTTTTCTTTGGCCATTCACTCGTCTCTCCCTTAATTCTCACTCTCTTTTCACTCCTCTTTCCTGCTCTTTTCTATTTTACTAGCCTACCTGTCCATCCTTTCCACTCTCCCTACAAGGACCAAAGCAAAACAATCTGACTGATTTTGTTAGTCCTGAATTCCTGCTAAATAATAGCATGTTAATTATGTTAAACAATGACATTTGTAGTTCTGCAAAGAAATAAATAATATTTTACACAATGCATAGGAATTATATATAGCAAAAAATAACAATAAACCCACTATTAATTACATTATCTTAAAGCAGTGTAACTACTTCAGCATGTAAATAACTCACCTAAAATACAAACGTGAGCAGGGGCGTTCATCAATCGCTGTTATATTGAATCAACAGCCAGGTGCAATTTAGCTAGCAGGAGAAGAATATAAACAGGGTTGGTATTCTTCAGTTGCTCACTAAATTGTTATGTTAAGAAATCACCAGTCAAACTAACAATTTAGCTAGCAGGTAGGGCTGTATCGATATGCAAAATAAAACCGAAATTGCGACACTCAGCTCCACAAACCTGTGTTGCAGAGTGAGAAGGCAGAATCGCAACACACCTCTTCCAACTACCATAGTTACCTTTCCTGTCCAGATCCAATGCTACCACGTCTTTTAAATTACTATTAGTATTAGTCCTTTTGGTGCCTTATTCCAGTTTTGTCTTGTAAATGTAGCTTACTGAACAGATGGCTAAAAGCAAAAGGGGTGGCACCAGTAACGCTAACTGAGGCATAACGTTAAGAATGGCCGCTGTTCAGACTCGGGTGCCTGGTTCTGTTTCCCAAGGGTTCAGTAAACTGCCGTTAGCGTCCTTAGCACCGGAGTAAGCTAAGTGCTGAGCAGGCTGGCTGTTAGCTGGCTGGGGGCTGACTGTGGATGTGTCCCCGGGGCTCATCCCGACTGAAGCCTCGAAGAGCCGGGAGACTGAGGCAGAAGACAGGGGTGTGCTAGCTAGCTAAATTACCATTAGATTAGTCGTCTATCTATAGAGTTAACGTTACTGATGAATTTTTGGGTTAGCCCAGAGTTATAAACAGTGGTCAAAACAATCATACTAAAAATAACTGAGTGTGGTGAACGGTGTCATAATCTTATGTTACCCACCAAGAATGACATTAGCATTAGCGAGCTACTTGTCAACCAGCACCTTTTCCTCTTCGGTCCCCCTACTGCGGAATTGTCCATTATTTTACCATTACCATTATTCTATTGTCTCATTCAAACAAGTTAATGAACCACTGAAACAATTTTGGAAACATTCTTTTAAGGTACAAAAGAATCTTTGGTGTTGGATCGATCAACATTGAAATCAATCAATATCAATAAATAAAGTATCTGTTGTATAACTGTGTTGCAAAGTGGGATGTAATCAATGACAAAACAATGCCATGTGGTAGAAAACATGTTGTATTTACTCAATGTGTTACACTACTTTTGCATTACTTTTGAGTTACTTTCACCGAAATAACACCGGAAATTTGACTCAGCTAGTGTGTGAATTTCTCCACCGGATCAATAAAGTCTCCTCTTTATCCACTTTAATAGATTGTAGATTATTCATAAAAAATTCTAAAATGTATATAAACATGCAAAGTAAAACGTACAATAGGCAAGTAGGAGAAAATTAAAATTCTCAATTAAAAGTACCTACAGTTGAAGTATTGAAGTACAACATTGTTGTTCATGTTGTTTTGTTTAAAACAGTCTAAAGGAAATGGTCAATTATAGAGTGATTCAAATTCACAATCTACATTATTGAAAGTACTTGATTTACAGCTGATATGCGAAAGAGTACACAACTTTATTGGTTTAACAGTAATTTAGTTTTACTGTGAACCGCACAGGAAGTGCTTTTATTTTGCAGTAACCTACACAGAAGTGGTCTGTTGTGTACTCTTGCTAGTTTACTGAGATGAACGTGAGACGTTAGATGCAAAACATGTCCGTCAAGCTTAAGTTGTTCACTTTGTTGTTTGTAAAACTTCAACATATTGAACAAATCACAGTCACAGTAATAGACAAGGTCGTCATTCATGTTTCTGGTCACCCTAATCTAAGCTGTCTTCATCTTTCAAATACATCTCCAATATTTACCTTACCTATTTACGCAACTGTTAGAAACACTGTTGTTTTTGAGCAGTAGGTTTTGAAAAGATGCCTGGAAGTTTGCAATGTGTCTGGGGACACTAGTGGTTGCACTATGACCATTAAATGCACTTAATTATGTTGTTCTATGCTCTATTGCACATGTTTTGTATGTCTTATGACATTTTGATATTTTTTAACTATTTTAATAAAGAAGTTCATGTTTCAAGTTAAAGTACATGGAATCTTAGAAAATCCTTTTTTATTACTGTGGTATCAAAATCGGCATAGAGAATCGTGTTATTTTACTGGTATTGGCACCGACTACTACATTTTTGGGATTGTGACATCCCTATTATAGACCAGCTGTTATTTCAACGGGCAACTTTTTGGGCAACTAGTCTGTTGCCCATGTATGATTTCTACCAGCCCAGCGTAATAAAGCAGGCTAAAAGTGGCGCTGAAACACACCATTATGTACATGTACTAAAGCATGTTTAAGAAGCAGCCACGCACATTGTTGTTTTTAACTTCTTTGCTAGGGTTTACTGATAGTGTAGATATTTATTTCCCTTCATTATTCTTGCACTCATATTTCAAGTGTGCATTTTAAATACATATGAAGGATTTGGCAATGCCCTCTCTGAAATGTTCTTATAATGAACACATTTAAAGAAGTCTACTTGATTGAATTCAATTTTATTTATGGTGTCAATTTATAACAGAAGTTATTTCAGAACACTCTACAGATATAGTAGGTCTAGACCACACTTTATAATTAACAGAGCCAACAATTCCCCCCAAGAGCATTAACATAGCTGTGCACTTGATTAGTTTATGTTTTTTAAAACATTGCCATAGCAATTTGTACTCCTACAGTTCAATTGCTTTGGAATACATTTACATTTTATGCAAAACTGTATGATTCAGGCATCGAAAAGGGAACTGAGAAAAATGGAGCTGTGCATCTCCAATCAGAAGATGAACCATGCTCATTTGGTGCAAGTCTTAATTTTTGTTTGGTGCCACCATCAGGCCAAATTTTTCCCTTTATACAAAAGAGATATATTTGGCTGATTGCCACAAAACATACAGGATGAACCCTTTACATTTATAACATTATGACAGTTCCTTTGCCCCCACCTTAAGAAAACCTCTACATTTTTATCTTCACGATTAGCAGGGCTATTAGAAGAGCCGAACATTTTTTGTTTGTTTTATATCAACACTTTCATTATGTGGGTTATAATGGACACTACACATTAGAGAAAGTGAGTATTAGATGGAACAGCTGCTTCAATACCTCACAGTGGAAACAAAACATTGTCCCGTGACTATTAGTCACAGTTACCAGTCATAGCATACTTGTTTCGTTGTTAACTTCTTTGTGTGTTAACAGGGCACTTGTGGACGACTTTTGGTTCTTTAGATTTGAGAGTTTTCTCCTCATGATTTGTTTGTGATGGGCTTCCCTGGCCCAGGCCATTCTCATCGTACCAGTTCTGTCTGAGCGTTGACGTTGTGGAGAAACCATCCTTGTTTCTTGTCTATGCTTAGCAGCTAGCTCTGGGAACTGCTGGGTATATAAACGGTCTGTGTACTGCAGTTCTGGAGTTATAAGTTTTGACATTTTATTTTGGTTTGTCTGTCTATGTGTGGGTTTAGGTTATAGCCCTGAATTACAGCTGCTCCATACTGGAACGGCTTTAGCCCGGCTTCTTTAATCTGGGAAGGGTTGACTGCCCCGCCATCTTTCAGGCAGCTGTTTGCTAGCTTGGCGTGTAGCTCTCTCAACTGAGATACTTCCCTCTTCATCTGCTCTTGCCCAACAAGACTATCCACCTTGTGCCAGAAGGTTGTGTTAAAGTGCAGGTAGATCTTCCAGTCCAAAGCATTCCACCTCTTTATTTTCTCTGCAGTATTTGGTGAAAGTGGGTGACGAGTTTGTTCACTGCGACCATTGAGCTTAAAGGAAACCACGTCTTCCAGGGACAGCAGAGGGCATGCTTGAGCAAGATCATGGACTCATCAAAGTATTCAGAAATAAGAATAAGGTGGAAGTCCCTCTCAATGGCTGAAATAGCCATGCTGGCTCTCTCCTCCAGGTCTTCAGCTTCAGCTGCAGCATTGTTGTCAAAGCCAAATCGAAAGCCAGGATATTATGAGCGTAGTGGTTGTTTTTCACTGATGAGTTGTAGTTTCCAGCTGCTGTCTAAAAAGCTGTCCAGGCTGCGAGTCTTGTGAAAGGCTGGGATGCTCTTGTAGTAGATAAAGATGGACTCCATCATGGCCACAGGATTTCTCAATATGGAAAAGTAGAAGGTGTCCTTAGGCATCACTTTTGCACCTGGGACATAACATATGAAAAACAAGTAGTTGAAAAAGTTGTATTTAACTAAGTTCTACTTAGTTAAAAAATAAAAATAAAAAAATAGACTTTTTATGAATAAGAAACATTAAATCTAAAGCGGCTAGTACATTTTCCCCTTTGGAAAAAAAGGTTCCCGCTGTCATTACTAATATTGTACCAAACCATATGTTGGGCCTATACCTTAAAGATGAACTGAACTGAAAAACTAACTTTTGATAACTTGTTGGTTATGATACTTACAAATGAATTACACTAAAAAAAATTATTTAAAAAATCTATATAGCTTTTTTTTAAGCAACACAAAAATGCGTTTGTTAGTATTAGAACGCTGATAATATCGATGACGTCACTGGCATGGTAGGACCCGTGAAAGTATATAGGCATCGGCTGCAGCACATAATATACACATGAAAAAAGTAATTTTAATGGCATGGATTATGCATTTGAGCCTGTGAGGGACAGGCTTGTAGTGTCTGACTACCACCACATGGAGGACAATCAGTTTCAGGCTCCACTGTAGTGGAGTACAGGATCGCTTGGTGACAGCCACCGGTGACAGTGACCGGTGTGTGTTTGTGTGTGGGCGCAGCTTACTGTCATGCACCTCCTTATTGTATCCAAGCACATGATGCATTTTAGGAAATAGACTGCTTATATATCGTGTCCATTTAGAGAAAATAGCAAAACATGGTTAAGGTCCTGTTCGTTTACGAAAATAGAGGCAGATAAATGGAAAATGTAATTGGACGCATTAATCCAATGGGATAGCTTGTTAGCTGCTCGTAGGAGAGGTACCCCAGACTGACACACTGGGCATTACTGAGACACAACACCAAGCTAGATACCAACCATCCAACCGAGGGAAAGGGCTTGCAACTAAATACGTTGGAAGCATTGTTATGACAAACCCCACAAGCTAGCACTCCGACCATAGACTGTAGAAATAAACCCAGACTCCGAGGATATCACAGATCGATAATAATGTGTTTACTAGCCGCTAGCTAAACCACAGAATCCAACGTCCCCCTCTACTCCCCCTGAAGCTAGAGGATGTTCGCCGTCTCAGGGCACATTGTTGATGCAGAAACAGCTGCTAGATCCATAGTAAAAATCCGCAAAACTCGTGAATCCTCCATGCATCTATGGTCAAACTGTTTTGTTTAACTCTATAAAGCCGACAGTTGGGCTTTATTTTTGTAAGTGAATATGTTTGTGTTTGGTGTGACAACAACGTTACATCCAGCCCTTTGCCTAGTAGACTTGATAGTATGCTGATAACCGGTAAACATAGCTCCCTCTCAGTCCTCTGCCTGCCGTGAGCATTTCAGCGCCCTGTCTGCGGCAGGTAGCATCGGTGGTGTTACTTGCCGGTGGTCTATCGGTCTGCACTGAACTAGAGACTGCAGGCCTCAGGTTTCAGTCTGTTGGACTTAACCTCACCAGTAACGCTGTTGTATCAAAAGCACAGCTTTCCAAATAGTCTGTCGCTAAAAAGCAATCCAGGCTCTGTCGGAGGGCTAGCCCGTTTAAGGCAGCTAGCTGCTAGCCATGAGTTGAGGACTGTTTTTTCCTTGTCAAAGGTAGCCTGTGAAATGTGTCGTAACCCCAGCTGCCTTAGCCCTATTCAGTCCTTACTGCAGCCAGGGGCAATACAGTATGACCCCCCAGACTTCTTTCTTTCCGTTTCCCAAGCCATATGTCCGCTAGCCTCCAACTCTTGTATGCTGTTGCTATGGCTGCGCTGCTAGTGCTAGTTAGCCACGGAGTAGCTTACCATGCCAGTAACGTAGTAGATTGTGGAATTCCAACATGGCGGCGCCCATGTAACAAAAACAACACTTTCAACTTGCCATTTATCCCTTTTAACAAATTCACCCATTTTAATAATTGTACCAGTGAGAAGAAATAAAATACATCTGTTATATCACCATTATTCAAATTCCAGTTCAGTTCATCTTTAAGTGGGGAACTTTCATATGTACAGTGGTGTGAAAAAGTGTTTGCCCCTTCCTCATTTCCTGTTCCTTTGCATGTTTGTCACACTTAAGTGTTTCGGAACATCAAACCAATTTAAACAATAGTATAGGACAACACAAGTAAACACAAAATGCAATTTGTAATGAAGGTGTTATTATTAAAGGTGAAAAAAAATCCAAACCATCATGGCCCTGTGTGAAAAAGTGATTGCCCCCTTGTTAAAACATACTATAACTGTGGTTGTCCACACCTGAGTTCAATTTCTCTAGCCACACCAGGCCTGATTATTGCCACACTGTTCACAATCAAGGCATCACTTAAATAGGAGCTGCTTGACACAGTAAGGTCCACCAGAAGATCCTTAAAAGCTACACATCATGCCGAGACCCAAAGAAATTCAGGAACAATTGAGAAAGAAAGTAATTGAGATCTATCAGTCTGGAAAGGCTTATAAAGCCATTTCCAAAGCTTTGGGAATCCAGCGAACCACAGTGAGAGCCATTATCCACAAATGGCAAAGACATGGAACAGTGGTGAACCTTCCCAAGATGTAAATGTAAATGTGCTGTATTTATATAGCGCTTTTCCAGTCTTAACTGCTCAAAGCGCTTTTACATCTACAGGAAACATTCACCATTCACACACCTTCATACACTGTGGCCGGGGCTGCCGTACAAGGTGCCACCTGCTCATCAGATAAACATTCCACACATTCGCACTCCGATGCGCAGCACCGGGGGCAACTCAGGGTTCAGTGTCTTGCCCAAGGACACTTCGACAATGCCTGCAGGGGTGGGGATCAAACCACCAACCTTCGATTGGCAGGCAACCGCTCTACCACTGAGGCACAGCCGCCCCAGGAGTGGCCGGCCGCCCAAAATTACCCCAAGAACGCAGCGACGACTCATCCGAGAGGTCACAAAAGACCCCCCACAACAACGGCCAAAGAACTGCAGGCCTCACTTGCCTAAGTTAAGGTCAGCGTTCATGCCTCCACCATCAGGAAAAGACCTGGGCAAAAACGGCCTGTGTCAGAGTTCCAAGGAGACAACCCAAAAGAACATCATAGCTCGTCTCAATTTTTCCACAACCCATCTTGATGATCCCCAAGACTTTTGGGACCACATTCTGTGGACAAATGAGACAAAAGTGGAACTCTTTGGAAGGTGTGTTTCCAAGTATATCTGCGTAGAAGGAACACTGCATTTCATAAAAAGAACATTATACCAACAGTAAAATATGGTGGTGGTAGTGTGATGGGTATGGGGTGTTTTGCTGCTTCAAGACCTGGAAGAATTGCGTGATAAAAAGAACTATGGAATTCTGCTGTCTACCAAGAGATCCTGAAGGAGAATGTCCGACCATCT